>NW_027198994.1:12500-37040 GCF_038502225.1 Cherax quadricarinatus
CTGCTTTGTTGTGACTTTCAATTATGCCCAGCAGTATTGAAGCATGTAAGAGCGGGGTTTGTTCTAGGAGAGTGTGGATGTTTCCAGTGGTTTGTTTATCACTGTGCCAAGTAAAAGGACACAAGTGCAACTAATGTGACATTTATTGTGGCAACGTTTCGCTCTCCAGGAGCTTTATCAAGCGAAACGTTGCCACAATAAATGTCACATTAGTTGCACTTGTGTCCTTTTACTTTACATATTGTCGGTAATTCTACCAACCTTATCACTGTGCCGTTTCAAAATACAATAGATAACATTGTGATGTTTCGAGATACAGTAGATAACACTGTGACGTTTCGAAATTCAGTAGATAACACTGTGACGTTTCGAAATACAGTAGATAACACTGTGACGTTTCGAAATACAGTGGATAACACTGTGACGTTTCGAAATACAGTAGATAACACTGTGACGTTTCGAAATACAGTAGATAACACTGTGACGTTTCGAAATACAGTAGATAACATTGTGAAGCTTCGAAATGCAGTAGATAATAACACTGTGACTTTTCGAAATACAGACAGGGAATTGAGTTGAAATATATCTTCTTCTTTGGGTCATCAAGCTTTGGAGGATAAAGGCCTATAACAACAGTTCCTTCTCTCTCTCTCTCTCTCTCTCTCTCTCACACACACACACACACACGTAGTGCCGTATAGGTAAAACTGGTCAATTAAGCATTTCAAATCTCTCTCTCTCTCTCTCTCTCTCTCTGTCTGTCTATATATATATATATATATATATATATATATATATATATATATATATATATATATATATATATATATAAATATATATATATGCAATAAGATCACAGTAAACAGGTGATTTCAGAATATGCAAAACAACCACTCTGAAAGAATAAGAAATTCCAAGCGCTTTCGTGACTACTCACATTATCAAGGAACTATGAAAGTAAAGCATCCAAGGAAGCTATATAAGGGGTCTGGCCGGCACCTCACTATCAGATCCCACAACGGTTTAAACACCTGACGCGCGCCGACCCAACTTGGATAGGTCCTTGGCACAACTCACCTCACAAACTATTCTACCCAAGAAATAAGAAATTTTAAAGATTATTTGTCCAGTGTATTATTAAATTCTTCCCAAATTCTATTAATTATAAATGGATCTAATTTATATAAACCAAAGGAAATATTCATATTATTGTCAAAACTGCTTTTTATGAAACAAGATTCAATTATATTCCTGTCGACCATGGACTTGCTTGATACTACTTTCTCAACTTTTTGAAAATCAATTGGATGGTTAAAATCTCTTACATGAATAAATAGAGCATTGGAATCTTGTCCAGTTCTAATGCTATATTTATGTTGTTTTAATCTTAGTTCGAGATTTTTACCAGTTTGACCGTAATAAACTTTATCGCAAAATTTACGATAAAGAAAATGTTCAAACAGCTCCGGGGAGAACCTTGAGTTTTTCCTGAGGTACGTTTATCTTCTCTGAGGATGAGGGTCCCCATTCCATCTATATATATATATATATATATATATATATATATATATATATATATATATATATATATATATATATATATATATATATATATATATATATATATATATATATATGCAATGTAACAACAGTTAAAACTAGTAGAACTGCAATCGCTTTTGCGATTTGTCACAAAATCAAGGAACAACAATAGCAGTGAAGCAACAATAGTAGAGATGTGCTCTCACTTGTACATACAGCAGGTTGTTAGTTACTTGATTTATGGCAGATACATTTCCACGGCTGCGAAATTTTTAATCTGGTTATATGTCAGGAATAATTTAAGAGTCACATGTCAGGTAAAGAGGAATTTGTAAACTCAGATTATAATGTTCACAAACTTTATGTATTATGAATGAATTTATTTGTGTATTTTCCTGAAAAAAAAGCAGACACTAGGACATATTAGAAAACATTTCGGCCCTGGGAACTTGATCACTTTTAACATACAGAGGTTAAAAGACATTGAGGTGTGAGTGACCATGCATCACTCACATCTCACTCAGGTCACCATGCGTCACTCACACCTCCCTCAGGTCACTATGCTTCACTCACACCTCCCTCAGGTACCCATGCATCACTCACACCTCCCTCAGGTCACCATGCATCACTCACACCTCCCTCAGGTCACCATGCATCACTCACACCTCCCTCAGGTCACCATGCATCACTCACACCTCCCTCAGGTCACCATGCGTCACTCACATCTCACTCAGGTCACCATGCTTCACTCACACCTCCCTCAGGTCACCGTGCATCAATCACACCTCCCTCAGGTCACCATGCATCACTCACACCTCACTCAGGTCACCATGCGTCACTCTCACCTCACTCAGGCCACCATGCGTCACTCACACCTCACTCAGGTCACCGTGCGTCACTCACACCTCACTCAGGCCACCATGCATCACTCACATCTCACTCAGGTCACCGTGCGTCACTCACACCTCACTCAGGCCACCATGCATCACTCACATCTCACTCAGGTTACCGTGCGTCACTCACACCTCACTCAGGCCACCATGCATCACTCACACCTCACTCAGGTCACCGTGCGTCACTCACACTTCTCTCAGGTCACCATGAGTCATTTACACCTCGCTCAGGTCACCATGCGTCACACCTCACTTAGGTCACCATGCGTCACTCACACCTCACTCAGGTCACCATGCGTCACTCACTCCTCACTCAGGTCACCATGCGTCACTCACACCTCACTCAGGTAACCATGCGTCACTCCTCAGGTCACCACGCGTCACTCACACCTCACTCAGGTCACCATGCGTCACTCCTCAGGTCACCACGCGTCACTCACACCTCACTCAGGTCACCATGCGTCACTCCTCAGGTCACCATGCGTCACTCACACCTCACTCAGGTCACCATGCGTCACTCCTCAGGTCACCACGCGTCACTCACACCTCACTCAGGTCACCATGCGTCACTCACACCTCACTCAGGTCACCACGCGTCACTCACACCTCACTCAGGTCACCATGCGTCACTCACACCTCACTCAGGTCACCATGCGTCACTCACACCTCACTCAGGTCACCACGCGTCACTCACACCTCAAGGTCCCAGCACCGAAACTTTTTCTAATAAATATATCCTGGTGTTTGCTTACGTGTTTTTCTAAACCAACTTATCGGTATATATTACCAAGGTTTATACCATGTATTTTTCTGTACTTAGATTCGAATAATGCATTGCCATTTTTCAATGGTCTGATTATTAAGAGGAACCAAGAATTTAAATTCACCGCATGTAGAGAATCAATTCTTACATCCATTATTATTAACCACATCATAGCAGAGTTCAAGTTTTATTCTTCTCTTTCATGTTTTTGAGTTTTCTGCGAAGAATTAATAGGGATATGTGAAATAGTATATGATTTAAAATATCCAAAAATGTTTTATTGACAAATGTTTATTCTGTAAGATTAAAACATGTTCAACAAAGAATATGTTAGTTCTACCGTACCTTGAAAACTTCATTGATATTCCCTCTCTACTTAAAAACTTCAGAATGAAAATTGTATTTAAAAATCTTTATATTAAATACTGTTTGACTGAGAATTATCCCCAAAATACTTGATGACTGTGTTTACAACAGCCTTTGTACAAAATCCAATAAATTTTATTTTTGGTAATTTGAAAAAAAATCTTGAATTAATATTACATCAACAAAAATACATCATGAGAGCTTTGCAAAAGCCTAGAGCTGTCTTTATTCATGCGAGAGATTTTAATCACCCCCTGTGATTTTCGAAAAACTGAGAAAGTTGTAACAAGAAATTCAGTAACAGAAAGAAATAGAGTTAAGCTTCATGAAAATTGGGCTGATTACAATTGGAAATAAATCCAGAATTATAGAAATTAGATTCACTCATTCATAATATGTGAGGATCATGAGTTGTGTTCCCAAATTCCTCTTTACCTGACAGTTACTCTTAAACTTATTATTAAATTATTGCAAATTTATCTGAAATATATTTAGTTGGATTAGGCTAAATTAAATTGAGCTTCTTATAATAAGGTTAGGTAACTTTACTAAGGTTCTTCTGGTATAAAATTATTACTTTTTACATTAACATTAATGAAAAAAAAAATTTAATCGTATAAGAAGAAATTTTAGAAAGGACTTAATTTTAAATGAGTTGTTGCTAATTAAATCGACAGATGATCCAGAAAGTGCTGTTTTACCAGAAGCACGAGCTATTGATCCAGCCATCAGCACTCTCCGTGGTGCTCCTCTTGGGCCCAGTGCCATTGATCTGATCCTAGAAAAGAATCTCAGACCTCAGGATGATGTAAAGCAGGATGAAAGACATCGATTCACTTTTTGCCTTCTACCTACTCACCAGGTGCCTGACCATCCCAAAACTTACCTAATTCCTGAGTTGCTTCCCAGCTTTCAGCAGTCCGAAACTCAAGGAATATGACTACCTACTTAAGACCATGCTAGAGAGTGCACTGAATCTTTTCCTTGAAAATGGACAATGGTTGCAAGCCTTACTTCCAGTCAGGCTTGGGAGGGGGAGCTGGGAGTATGCAAAACCTCCCAGATTGCCCTACAAGCTTTTCTATCATCTTCTATAGTATCAAACGAGTTAATAAAACAAATTCTTCCGGACAACCTCAGTGACTCAGCAGGAATTCAGGACCCTAACTACGCCAGTGCCATCACTGAAAGGAAGACTCTCCCTGCCCCAGCACCAAAACCTATTGCAGCATTGGCCTACAAAGAGTCAAGTTGGGATGGCCCCATCTCTGAAAAGGAGCTTGCCAACATGCTTAGGGATGTATCATCAGACAGTAAGACTGCCGTCTCCAAGGTAAGTTAGGTAAGTTTTCTAAGATTCTTTTGGTGCAAAATTAAAATTTTTTACATTAACATTAATGAAAAAAAATATCTTTAAACGTATAAGAGAAAATTTTAGAAAAGACTTAATTTTCAATGAGTTCTTGCTAATATATATATATATATATATATATATATATATATATATATATATATATATATATATATATCGTGCCGAATATGCAAAACTGGTCAATTAGCAAGAACTCGTTTAAAATTAAGTCTTTTCTAAAATTTTCTCTTATACGTTTAAAGATATATTTTTTTCGTTAATGTTAATGTAAAAAGATTTAATTTTGCACCAAAGAAATCTTAGAAAACTTACCTAACCTTATTATAACAAGAGCAATTTATTTTAGCCTAACCCAACTATATATATTTTAGATTTGTTTACAATAATTTAATACTAAACAATCACAGTGAAATATATTTTTTTCGTTAGGTTAAGAATGATTTTGGCGAAATTATTGCATACACAAATTTTCACTTGTCCTATATGGCAAGATGAGCTTTGCTATTTAAGCCAAGATCGCAAGTTCTGCCTATTCGGCACGACATATATATATATATATATATATATATATATATATATATATATATATATATCGTGCCGAATATGTAAAACTGGTCAATTAGCAAGAACTCATTTAAAATTAAGTTCTTTCTGAAATTTTCTCTTATACCTTTAAAGCTATATATTTTTCATTAATGTTAATGTAAAAAAATTTAATTTTGCACCAAAAGAATCTTAGAAAACTTACCTAACCTTATTATAACAAGAGCAATTTATTTTAGCCTAACCCAACTATATATATTTTAGATTTGTTTACAGTAATTTAATACTAAACAAACACAGTGAAATATATTTTTTTCGTTAGGGTCAGAATGATTTTGGTGAAATTATTGCATATACAAATTTTCACTTGTCCTATATGGCAAGATGAACCTTGCTATTTAAGCCAAAATCGCAAGTTCTGCCTATTCGGCACGACATATATATATATATATATATATATATATATATATATATATATATATATATATATATATATATATATATATATATATATATATATATATATGTGAGTAGTCACGAAAGCGCTTGGAATTTCTCTGTTCTTTCAGAGTGGTTGTTTTGCATATTCTGAAATCACCTGTTTACTGTGATCTTATTGCATATATAAATATATATATATATATATATATATATATATATATATATATATATATATATATATATATTCTAGGTAGTAGGTTGGTAGACAGCAACCGCCCAGGGAGGTACTACCGTCCTGCCAAGTGAGTGTAAAACGAAAGCCTGTAATTGTTTTACATGTTGGTAGGATTGCTGGTGACCTTTTTTCTGTCTCATAAACATGCAAGATTTCAGGTACGTCTTGCTACTTCTACTTACACTTACCTGGAGTTTACCTGGAGAGAGTTTCGGGGGTCAACGCCCCCGCGGCCCGGTCTGTGACCATACATGTTCAAGCATATATACACACACACACACACACACACACACCTCCGGGTTTTCTGCTATTTTCTTTCTAGTTCTTGTTCTTGTTTATTTCCTCTTATCTCCATGGGGAAGTGGAACAGAATTCATCCTCCGTAAGCCATGCGTGTTGTACGAGGCGACTAAAATGCCGGGAGCAAGGGGCTAGTAACCCCTTCTCCTGTATAAATTACTAAATTTAAAAAAGAGAAACTTTTGTTTTTCTTTTTGGGCCACCCTGCCTCGGTGGGATACGGCCGGTTCGTTGAAAGAAGAATATATATATATATATATATATATATATATATATATATATATATATATATATATATATATATATATATAATATATATATATATATATATATATATATATATATATATATATATATATATATATATATATATATATTCCCCTTTTCTTCCCTACTCTTTCCCTATACGTGTATGCAATATTTTTTACCTTCTTGAGTACCAAATGAGGTCGGAGCTAATTCAGAACCCATCAGTTAGAGTGACGAGTCTAATGCTTGTATCTCGTTAATCTGAATGATCTTCCAGATTCACTCTCTACAACAGCAGTGACCATCTACAGCAGCAATGACCATCTACAGCAGCAGTGACCATCTACAGCAGCAGTGACCATCTACAGCAGCAGTGGCCGTCTGCAGTAGCAGGAATCAACTACAGACTGCTGCTAGGCAGGTCAAGATCCTGGTTTAGTTTGCACTATGACTTGCTGAGATGATCCTCTACAATTTATGATATAATTACAGAGTTGGGTGGTAAATAACTGCACCACCTATCTTTCCTCCCCATTGCTGAAACTTGTGCAGTATTTATGTTACTACCCTTCACCCCTACCCCTACCCCTTCCAGGGCAAGAGCGGATATCTTGATACTGATGAAGGGATCTTGATTCAAAGCTCATGAGCTACCATTCCTACCTGGGATCAATCCTGATTAACCTCCCATTTCTCCAGAGGGTTATATAATCACCCCTCTAAGATGAGGGGGTACTTGTACCTCCTCCCATGGGAGACTTAGGTCTCGAGATACTCCCCAGATAGGGAGCAAAGGCCAGGGTCACCACTACTTGGAAAAGACCTGGGCCGGGAGAATACCGGCGCATAAGAAAAAAAAAGTATTTAACTCCTCCACATGAATGATAATAATATAATAATAATAATAATGATACATGGTTGAAGCGACCAGTCATCTAACATGTACCAGGAGACCTGAAGCAGTGCTCCTTCTTTCTTATGTTCTGTCTTAAATTGTAAAGCGAAATTGAAAATTTATCAGGTCATATGTAGTGAAAAGACGTAAAAATGATAATATGAGAGCAAAGAACGTGAAACGTGAACATTGTGGAGAGGACAGTGGTCGTTTCATTATTAACAAGCGGTCGTTTGGCATGAGCCGAACAATAACACACATTGATGTAATAACAATAAAACTTTAGAAGCCGCCTGTGTTTGCTCTTCCATTACCAGTTTCCACTATTCTTCTCCTCAAATGGTGCGTAATTAATAATAACTGGAGGGTGAATTTCTCCCTGTGCCTCAGATATTGTCTTGACTCAAGTAGTGTGAGGTGTTAAAGCTGGTCGTAAGTAACGCTGTGTAGTGGTATTGTAAGTGTTGTGTAGTGGTTTAGTGTAACTTTGTGTGTGTGTGTGTGTGTGTGTGTGTATATGTGTGTGTGTGTGTGTGTGTGTGTGTGTGTGTGTGTGTGTGGAATAAGCTAAATCTGCGATCTCAGCATAACGAAGCGCGGTCGCTATGCCGAATAAGCACACACACACACACACACACACACACATATACACATTTTTTTTTAACACATCGGCCGTTTCTCACCAAGGCAGGGTGACCTGGAAAAGAAAAAACACTTTCATCATCATTCACTTCATTACTGTCTTGCTAGAGGTGTGCCTACACTACAGTTATAAAACTGCAACATTAACACCCCTCCTCAGAGTCCAGGCACTACACTTTCCACCTCCAGGACTCAAGTCCGGCCTGCTGGTTTCCCTGTGTCCCTTCATAAATGTTTCCTTGCTAACACTCCAACAGCATGTCAAGTCCTAAAAACCATTTGTCTCCACTCGCTCCTATCTAACATGCTCACACTTGCTTACTGGAAGTAAAAGCCCCTTTCACACAAAACCTCCTTTACCCCCTCCAGCTTTTCCTAGGCTGACCCCTACCCTGCCTTCCACTACAGGTCATACTAATTCGTTACATCCTCTCCAAATGTCCGAACCGTCTCAAACAACCCCTCCTCAGCCCTCGGGATAATACTTTTAGTAACCCCTCATATCCTCCTAATTTCCAAACTACATATTCTCTGCATTATATTCACATCATACATAGCGCTCAAACACGACATCTCCACTGCCTCCAGCCGTCTCCTTGTTGCAGCATTAACAACCTATGTGTTGCACCCACATAAGAGCACTGGTATGATTGTACTCTCATACATTCCCAGTTTTGCTTCCATGGATAACGTTCTTTGTCTCCACAGACTCCTCAGTGCACCATTCAATTTTCCTCTCATCAGTTCTATGATTCACTTCGCCTTTCATAGGCCCATCTGTTGATAGGTCCACTCCCAAATATCTGGATACATTCACTTCCTCTATACTCTCTCCCTCCAGTTTGATATCCAATCTTTCATAACCTAAATTTTTTATCCTCATCACCTTACTCTTTCCTATAATCATTTTTAATTTCCTTTCTTTTACATACCCGACAAAACTCATCCACCAACCTCTAAAACTTCTCTTTAGAATCTCCCAAAAACACAGTAACATCAGCAAAGAGCAACTGTGACAACTCCCACTTTGTGTTAGATTCTTGAACTTTACACACACACACACACACACACACACACACACACACACACACACACACACACACACACACAAAAAAAAAAAAAAAAAAAAAAAAAAAAAAAAAATTCGAAATATACGATTATAAAATAAATAAGTTATCCTGGACATAACCTCTGATCATCACTGCAAGAGTCCTGCTGCATAATATAAAATAATGAAATTTTATAAAAACGAAATGTAGGATATCCAAAATCTCTTTTTAGGATTTAACATATTTATTAGAATATTGTAAAAAACGTGTAAATGCGGCTTTTAGCATACGATAGAAATGACCCAAAATGGATGAATAATAGGCTCAAATGTCTTTTAGGGCAGAAGAGAGGAATTTACAGACGTATCAGAAGAGGTGAGGGTCATCTTATGAATCAATATATTGACATTAAGAGGGACATTAAAAACGGAATAAGAAATGCTAAACGGAACTACGAAATTTAAGTCGCTAGGGATTCGAAAACTAACCCAAAAAGTTTTTTCCAGGTTTACAGAACAAAAGATAGATAGGTCACCTTAAAAATAACTCTGGGCATCTTTCTGACAAGGAGAATGAAATGTGCTAGATTTTTAATAATTATTTTCTCTCGGTTTTTACACAGAAAGACACTGACAATATCCAAGTAATTAACTTTTACAATGGGTCTGAAGAAGATAAATTATGTAATATCATAGTCACTAGCGAATTGACTATGAAACGTGTAGACCGACTGAAGCAAAATTAATCGCCGTGTCCAGATGAGCTTTTTACAAGGGTTCTTAAGACCATAAGAACATAAGAATGTAGGAACACTGCAGAAGGCCTACTGGCCCATACAAGGCAGGTTCTTATCAAAACGATCTCTGATGAGAGTAAGACACATGTGCAACATCTGGGTATCTTTATTGTAGACGTTTCGCCATCCAGTGGCTTTATCAATACAAATTCCAGGACATAACTTGAAGACAGTAGAACTATGTACAGAGGATGAGGTAATCAGTCCCTCAACCTAGGAGTAGGTGCGAACAGCACCATAGTCGTGGAGATTCTGAAGCGGAAGAAAGAATCCTGGCGCTTATGTAGTAACGTCAGGTGAAGCAGACGAGGGCAAATTCACTGGTAGGCAGGATTCCCCAGTGGAAGTAGGTCCTTCCCAAAGAGATGGGTTAGTTGTAGTAGTAGTTGTCGTAGTCGTGAAGGTTATGTACATGTCCTCAGAATTAAGATTCCATGAAGTTGCAGTGTCTGACAAGTTGTGTACGAATGGTATATAATACCGACAAGGTGAGAGTAAGACACATGTGCAACATCTGGGTATCTTTATTGTAGACGTTTCGCCATCCAGTGGCTTTATCAATACAAATTCCAGGACGTAACTTGAAAACAGTAGAACTATGTACAGAAGATGAGGTAATCAACCTAGGAGTAGGTGAATTTGCCCTCGTCTGCTTCACCTGACGTTACTATATAAGCGCCAGGATTCTTTCTTCTGCTTCAGAATCTCCACGACTATGGTGCTGTTCGCACCTACTCCTAGGTTGAGGGACTGATTACCTCATCTTCTGTACATAGTTCTACTGTCTTCAAGTTATGTCCTAGAATTTGTATTGATAAAGCCACTGGATGGCGAAACGTCTACAATAAAGATACCCAGATGTTGCACATGTGTCTTACTCTCATCTTGTCGGTATTATATACCATTCGTACACAACTTGTCAGACACTGCAACATCATGGAATCTTAATTCTGAGGACATGTACATAACCTTCACGACTACGACAACTACTACTACAACTAACCCATCTCTTTGGGAAGGACCTACTTCCACTGGGGAATCCCGCCTACCAGTGAATATGCCCTCGTCTGCTACACCTGACGTTACTATATAAGCGCCAGGATTCTTTCTTCTGCTTCAGAATCTCCACGACTATGGTGCTGTTCGCACCTACTCCTAGGTTGAGGGACTGATTACCTCATCTTCTGTACATAGTTCTACTGTCTTCAAGTTATGTCCTAGAATTTGTATTGATAAAGCCACTGGATGGCGAAACGTCTACAATAAAGATACCCAGATGTTGCACATGTGTCTTACTCTCATCTTGTCGGTATTATATACCATTCGTACACAACTTGTCAGACACTGCAACATCATGGAATCTTAATTCTGAGGACATGTACATAACCTTCACGACTACGACAACTACTACTACAACTAACCCATCTCTTTGGGAAGGACCTACTTCCACTGGGGAATCCTGCCTACCAGTGAATATGCCCTCGTCTGCTACACCTGACGTTACTATATAAGCGCCAGGATTCTTTCTTCTGCTTCAGAATCTCCACGACTATGGTGCTGTTCGCACCTACTCCTAGGTTGAGGGACTGATTACCTCATCTTCTGTACATAGTTCTACTGTCTTCAAGTTATGTCCTAGAATTTGTATTGATAAAGCCACTGGATGGCGAAACGTCTACAATAAAGATACCCAGATGTTGCACATGTGTCTTACTCTCATCTTGTCGGTATTATATACCATTCGTACACAACTTGTCAGACACTGCAACATCATGGAATCTTAATTCTGAGGACATGTACATAACCTTCACGACTACGACAACTACTACTACAACTAACCCATCTCTTTGGGAAGGACCTACTTCCACTGGGGAATCCCGCCTACCAGTGAATATGCCCTCGTCTGCTACACCTGACGTTACTATATAAGCGCCAGGATTCTTTCTTCTGCTTCAGAATCTCCACGACTATGGTGCTGTTCGCACCTACTCCTAGGTTGAGGGACTGATTACCTCATCTTCTGTACATAGTTCTACTGTCTTCAAGTTATGTCCTAGAATTTGTATTGATAAAGCCACTGGATGGCGAAACGTCTACAATAAAGATACCCAGATGTTGCACATGTGTCTTACTCTCATCTTGTCGGTATTATATACCATTCGTACACAACTTGTCAGACACTGCAACATCATGGAATCTTAATTCTGAGGACATGTACATAACCTTCACGACTACGACAACTACTACTACAACTAACCCATCTCTTTGGGAAGGACCTACTTCCACTGGGGAATCCCGCCTACCAGTGAATATGCCCTCGTCTGCTACACCTGACGTTACTATATAAGCGCCAGGATTCTTTCTTCTGCTTCAGAATCTCCACGACTATGGTGCTGTTCGCACCTACTCCTAGGTTGAGGGACTGATTACCTCATCTTCTGTACATAGTTCTACTGTCTTCAAGTTATGTCCTAGAATTTGTATTGATAAAGCCACTGGATGGCGAAACGTCTACAATAAAGATACCCAGATGTTGCACATGTGTCTTACTCTCATCTTGTCGGTATTATATACCATTCGTACACAACTTGTCAGACACTGCAACATCATGGAATCTTAATTCTGAGGACATGTACATAACCTTCACGACTACGACAACTACTACTACAACTAACCCATCTCTTTGGGAAGGACCTACTTCCACTGGGGAATCCCGCCTACCAGTGAATATGCCCTCGTCTGCTACACCTGACGTTACTATATAAGCGCCAGGATTCTTTCTTCTGCTTCAGAATCTCCACGACTATGGTGCTGTTCGCACCTACTCCTAGGTTGAGGGACTGATTACCTCATCTTCTGTACATAGTTCTACTGTCTTCAAGTTATGTCCTAGAATTTGTATTGATAAAGCCACTGGATGGCGAAACGTCTACAATAAAGATACCCAGATGTTGCACATGTGTCTTACTCTCATCTTGTCGGTATTATATACCATTCGTACACAACTTGTCAGACACTGCAACATCATGGAATCTTAATTCTGAGGACATGTACATAACCTTCACGACTACGACAACTACTACTACAACTAACCCATCTCTTTGGGAAGGACCTACTTCCACTGGGGAATCCTGCCTACCAGTGAATATGCCCTCGTCTGCTACACCTGACGTTACTATATAAGCGCCAGGATTCTTTCTTCTGCTTCAGAATCTCCACGACTATGGTGCTGTTCGCACCTACTCCTAGGTTGAGGGACTGATTACCTCATCTTCTGTACATAGTTCTACTGTCTTCAAGTTATGTCCTAGAATTTGTATTGATAAAGCCACTGGATGGCGAAACGTCTACAATAAAGATACCCAGATGTTGCACATGTGTCTTACTCTCATCTTGTCGGTATTATATACCATTCGTACACAACTTGTCAGACACTGCAACATCATGGAATCTTAATTCTGAGGACATGTACATAACCTTCACGACTACGACAACTACTACTACAACTAACCCATCTCTTTGGGAAGGACCTACTTCCACTGGGGAATCCTGCCTACCAGTGAATATGCCCTCGTCTGCTACACCTGACGTTACTATATAAGCGCCAGGATTCTTTCTTCTGCTTCAGAATCTCCACGACTATGGTGCTGTTCGCACCTACTCCTAGGTTGAGGGACTGATTACCTCATCTTCTGTACATAGTTCTACTGTCTTCAAGTTATGTCCTAGAATTTGTATTGATAAAGCCACTGGATGGCGAAACGTCTACAATAAAGATACCCAGATGTTGCACATGTGTCTTACTCTCATCTTGTCGGAATTTTATACCATGTTACTCTCACGTTGTCGGTATTATATACCATTCGTACACAACTTGTCAGACACTGCAACATCATGGAATCTTAATTCTGAGAACATGTACATAACCTTCACGACTACGACAACTACTACTACAACTAACCCATCTCTTTGGGAAGGACCTACTTCCACTGGGGAATCCTGCCTACCAGTGAATTTGCCCTCGTCTGCTTCACCTGACGTTACTATATAAGCGCCAGGATTCTTTCTTCTGTCAGGTAAGACACATATGCAACAGTTAGACAACTTTATTCCGAAACGTTTCGCCTACACAGTAGGCTTCTTCAGTCGAATACAGAAAGTAGGCAGGAACAGTAGAGATGTGAAGACGATGTAATCAGTCCATCACCCTTAAAGTCGTAGAATTTGAGGTTGTCAGTCCCTCGGCCTGGAGAAGTTCAGTTCCATAGTCAGGAACTATCTAGTTCCTGACTATGGAACTGAACTTCTGCAGGCCGAGGGACTGACAACCTCAAATTCTACGACTTTAAGGGTGATGGACTGATTACATCGTCTTCACATCTCTACTGTTCCTGCCTACTTTCTGTATTCGACTGAAGAAGCCTACTGTGTAGGCGAAACGTTTCGGAATAAAGTTGTCTAACTGTTGCATATGTGTCTTACCTAACAACCTGTCGGTATTGTATACCATTTTGATGTTCATTCTTTCTTCTGCTTCAGAATCTCCACGACTATGGTGCTGTTCGCACCTACTCCTAGGTTGAGGGACTGATTACCTCATCTTCTGTACATAGTTCTACTGTCTTCAAGTTATGTCCTGGAATTTGTATTGATAAAGCCACTGGATGGCGAAACGTCTACAATAAAGATACCCAGATGTTGCACATGTGTCTTACTCTCACCTTGTCGGTATTATATACCATTCGTACACAACTTGTCAGACACTGCAACATCATTGAATCTTAATTCTGAGGACATGTACATAACCTTCACGACTACGACAACTACTACTACAACTAACCCATCTCTTTGGGAAGGACCTACTTCCACTGGGGAATCCTGCCTACCAGTGAATATGCCCTCGTCTGCTTCACCTGACGTTACTATATAAGCGCCAGGATTCTTTCTTCTGCTTCAGAATCTCCACGACTATGGTGCTGTTCGCACCTACTCCTAGGATGAGGGACTGATTACCTCATCTTCTGTACATAGTTCTACTGTCTTCAAGTTATGTCCTGGAATTTGTATTGATAAAGCCACTGGATGGCGAAACGTCTACAATAAAGATACCCAGATGTTGCACATGTGTCTTACTCTCATCTTGTCGGTATTATATACCATTCGTACACAAAACGATCTCTTCCTAAAAGCTACCCAAGAAATAACTCCCGTACCCCATGACACCAATCAAACCCAGCCCCTCCCACTCATAAGAACATTAGAACATAAGAAAGGAGGAACACTGCAGCAGGCCTGTTGGCCCATACTAGGCAGGTCCTTTACAAATCATCCCAATAACAAACATTTGACCAACCCAATTTTCAATGCCACCCAAGAAACAAGCTCCGATGTGCAAGTCCCTCTCAAATCCAATCCCTCCCACTCATGTACTTATCCAACCTAAATTTGAAACTACCCAAAGTCCTAGCCTCAATAACCCAACTAGGTAGACCGTTCCACTCATCAACTACCCTATTTCCAAACCAATATTTTCCTATGTCCTTTCTAAATCTAAACTTATCTAATTTTAATCCATTACTGCGGGTTCTCTCTTGGAGTGATATCCTCAAGACCTTGCTAATATCCTCTTTATTAATACCTATCTTCCACTTATACACTTCGATCAGGTCTCCCCTCATTCTTCGTCTAACAAGTGAATGTAACTTCCTGTGTAAAAACCGAGAGAAAATAATTATTTAAAATCGAGCACATTTCATTCTCTTTGTCAGTAAGATGCTCATAGTTATTTTTAAGGGGACCTATCTTATCTCTGACTTTTGTTCTATATACCTGGAAAAACTTTTTGGGTTAGTTTTAGAATCCCTAGCAACTTTAATTGTTCCATGGAACAATGCTCTTCTCCAGACTGAGGGACTGACCACCTCAAAACTTTAAGGGTGATGGACTGATTACATCGTCTTCAAGTATCTTCTGCTTCTATCAACTTTTCTGTACTCGACTGAAGAAGCCTACTGTGTAGGCGAAACGTTTCGAAATAAAGATACCTAACTGTTGCATATGTGTCTTACCTAACAACCTGTCGGTATTTTATACCATTTTAATGTTCAACTTTAATTTCATAGTCCCTTTTAGCTTTTCTTATCCCCTTTTTAATGTCCCTCTTAATGTCAATATACTGATTCATAAGATGACCCTCGCCTCTTTTGATACGCCTATAAATTCCTTTCTTATGCCCTAGTAGATATTTCAGCCTATTATTCATCCATTTTGGGTCATTTCTATTTGATCTAATTTCTTTATAAGGGATAAACGTTCTTTGAGCAGCATGTATTGTGCTCAGAAAACTGTCATATTGATAGCTCTCTTCGTTACCCCAGTCAACAGATGATAAGTGTTCTCTAAGCCCATCGTAATCTGCTAAGCGAAAATCTGGGACTGTTACTGAGTTATCCCTACTATCATACTTCCATTCAATTCTAAATGTAATTGATTTGTGGTCGCTAGCACCCAGTTCCTCTGAAACTTCTAAATTATTAACTAGGGATTCATTGTTTGCCAGAACTAAGTCAAGCAGGTTATTACCCCTTGTAGGTTCTGTCACAAACTGCTTCAAAAAACAATCCTGAACTACTTCTAAGAAGTCGTATGATTCTAAATTCCCAGTCAAGAAATTCCAATCAATATGACTAAAGTTAGTCTCCTAGAATTACTGCATTATCGTGCCTTGTGGCCCTAACAATTTCCTCCCATAGTAGTCTCCCCTGGTCCCTATCTAAATTTGGGGAACGGTATATCACACCTAAAACTAATTTTTCATGCCCCTCTGAAAATTCTATCCAAACAGACTCTGTATGTGTTACTTCAGACTTAATACCCGTTTTTATGCAACAGTTCAAACGATCTCGGACATACAATGCCACGCCACCCCCCTTCCCGATACTTCTATCTACTTGGAACAATTTAAAACCCTGAATGTGACATTCTGCAGGCATGTCCCGACTTTTTGAATTAAACCACTTCTCAGTAATGGCAAATATATCTATGTTACCTGCACTAGCAACTAGTCTCAACTCGTCCATCTTATTCCTAGCACTGCGACTATTTGTGTATTAAATATTTAAAGACCCTCCTCTCTCTTTACCCTTCCTGCTCCTTTCTGTTATTCTACTAAACCTATTACTGTCCTTGTCAATTAGTGCCACTGGCTTTCCAATATCCACCTCATTTTGCCTATTACTAGTTCTCCTAGTACTCATATTACTACCCTTCAACTTCACAGTTTTCCCGCCAAAACCCATACCACTAACTATTCCTAGTTTAAAGACCTAACAGCTCCCTCCACTGCGTTGGCCAGTGCTCCCACCCCACACCTAGATAAGTGAACCCCATCCCTGGCATACATGTCATTTCTGCAATAGAAGAGGTCCCAGTTGTCAATGAATGTTACCGCATTTTCCTTACAGTATTTGTCCAGCCAGCAATTGACACCAATTGCTCTGGACAACCATTCATTTCCAACTCCTCTCCTTGGCAAAATGCCACATATGACAGGTTTCCCACCCTTCCTCCTAATTATCTCTATTGCTGACCTATACCTGCTAATCAGGTCCTCACTCCTACGTCTGCCAACATCGTTGCCTCCTGCACTGAGACAAATAGGATTGCTCCCATTACCTCTCATGATGTCATCCAGACGGCTAACAATATCCTTCATCCCAGCCCCAGGAAAACACACTCTCTGCCTCCTACTCCTATCCTTCAAGCAGAATGCCCTATCCATGTACCTAATCTGGCTATCCCCAACAACAACAATGTTTTTACCTTCCTTGGCGTCGTCCGTCGTGATGCTCCGAGTAGTCGACTCACATTCGCCAGGTAGCATTACACCACTTGTAGAATTCGTCAAGACGTTCTCGATGGTCTTCGTTGGGGTTTCTAGGGATGTCTTATTCACGTCTGCCAATGCTTCTTTGGTGCTCGTTGTGGCATTCCCAGTAGAACACTCACATTCGTCAGGTAGCACCGAAAATGGGTTGGAAGTTTCCACGGTAGTCTTCTGGTTTCTCGTTGTTTCTGCCTCTCCAACCGTTTTCTTGATCTTCAGCATGGTTCCATGTTGCTCGGCCACTGACCAAGCTTCCCTCTTAACCTGGGGACTCACAACAGAAGGATTACTACGAATCCTTTTGTTCTCCTCCGTTAATCGCCGTATCTCTATCTTAGCAACTCTGAGCTTTTCTCTCAGCTGCTGGTAAAGTTGCTCAAGAGAGGGCATCCTGGTTCAGATTCACAGAGAGCACACAAACAGGTCTTCACAGAGCACAAACAGGTCTTCACTAAACTACAGACAAGTGTCACTGACATGTATAGTATGCAAAGTCATGCAGAAGAGTATCAGGAGAAGAGTGGTGGAACACCTAGAAAGGAATGATCTCATCAACAGCAGCCAACATGGTTTCAGGGATGGGAAATCCTGTGTCACAAACGTACTGGAGTTCTATGACATGGTGACAGCAGTAAGACAAGAGAGAGAGTGGTGGATGGATTGCATTTTCTTGGACTGCAAGAAGGCGTTTGACACAGTTCCACACAAGAGATTAGTGCAAAAACTGGAGAACCAAGCAGGGATAACAGGGAAGGCACTACAATGGATCAGGGAATATTTGTCAGGAAGACAGCAGCGAGTCATGGTACGTGGCGAGGTGTCAAGAGTGGGCGCCTGTGACCAGCGGGGTCCCACAGGGGTCAGTCCTAGGACCAGTGCTGTTTCTGGTGTTTGTGAACGACATGACGGAAGAAATAGACTCCGAGGTGTCCCTGTTTGCAGAGGACGAAGTTGATGAGAAGAATTCATTCGATCGAACACCAGGCAGAACTACAAAGGGATCTGGACAGGCTGCAGACCTGATCCAGCAATTGGCTCCTGGAGTTCAACCCCACCAAGTTCAAAGTCATGAAGATTGGGGAAGGGCAAAGAAGACCGCAGACGGAGTACAGTCTAGGGGGCCAGAGACTACAAACTTCACTCAAGGAAAAAGATCTTGGGGTGAGTATAACACCGGACACATCTCCTGAAGCGCACATCAACCAAATAACTGCTGCAGCATATGGGCGCCTGGCAAACCTCAGAACAGCATTCCGACATCATAAGGAATCGTTTAGGACCCTGTACACCGTGTACGTTAGGCCCATATAGGAGTATGCGGCACCAGTTTGGAACCCACACCTAGCCAAGTACGTAACGAAACTAGAGAAAGTGCAAAGGTTTGCAACAAGACTAGTCCCAGAGCTAAGGGGTATGTCCTACGAGGAGAGGTTAAGTGAAATCGACCTGACGACACTGGAGGACTGGAGAGATAGGGGGGACATGATAACGACATACAAAATACTGAGAGGAATTGACAAGGTGGACAAAGACAGGATGTTCCAGAGATTGGACACAGTAACAAGGGGACACAGTTGGAAGTTGAAAACACAGATGAATCGCAGGGATGTTTGGAAGTATTTCTTCAGCCACAGAGTAGTCAGGGAAGCGATGTAGTGGAGACAGGATCCATACATAGCTTTAAGCAGAGGCATGATAAAGCTCACGGTTCAGAGAGACCTAGTAGCGACCAGTGAAGAGGTGGAGCCAGGAGCTAGGACTCGACCCCTGCAACCTCAACTAGGTGAATACACTCCATCGCATATATACATTGATGCCGCTACAACAGAATGAAAGGTTTCCTAAAAATACTTTTTAAAATATTTCCCTCAAAGAGTCTGTCAAGTTCCCTCCCGGAGAATGCCAAGTTCCCTCCCGGAGAATGCCAAGTTCCCTCCCGGAGAATGAAAAGTTCCCTCCCAGAGAATGCTAAGTTCCCTCTCAGAGAACGCCAAGTTCCCTCCCGGAGAATGCCAAGTTCCCTCCCGGAGAATGAAAAGTTCCCTCCCAGAGAATGCTAAGTTCCCTCTCAGAGAACGCCAAGTTCCCTCCCGGAGAATGAAAAGTTCCCTCCCAGAGAATGCTAAGTTCCCTCTCAGAGAACGCCAAGTTCCCTCCCGGAGAATGCCAAGTTCCCTCCCGGAGAATGAAAAGTTCCCTCCCAGAGAATGCTAAGTTCCCTCTCAGAGAACGCCAAGTTCCCTCCCGGAGAATGCCAAGTTCCCTCCCGGAGAATGAAAAGTTCCCTCCCAGAGAATGCTAAGTTCCCTCTCAGAGAACGCCAAGTTCCCTCCCAGAGAATGCTAAGTTCCCTCTCAGAGAACGCCAAGTTCCCTCCCGGAGAATGAAAAGTTCCCTCCCAGAGAATGCTAAGTTCCCTCTCAGAGAACGCCAAGTTCCCTCCCAGAGAATGCTAAGTTCCCTCTCAGAGAACGCCAAGTTCCCTCCCGGAGAATGAAAAGTTCCCTCCCAGAGAATGCTAAGTTCCCTCTCAGAGAACGCCAAGTTCCCTCCCAGAGAATGCTAAGTTCCCTCTCAGAGAACGCCAAGTTCCCTCCCGGAGAATGAAAAGTTCCCTCCCAGAGAATGCTAAGTTCCCTCTCAGAGAACGCCAAGTTCCCTCCCGGAGAATGCCAAGTTCCCTCCCGGAGAATGAAAAGTTCCCTCCCAGAGAATGCTAAGTTCCCTCTCAGAGAACGCCAAGTTCCCTCCCAGAGAATGCTAAGTTCCCTCTCAGAGAACGCCAAGTTCCCTCCCGGAGAATGAAAAGTTCCCTCCCAGAGAATGCTAAGTTCCCTCTCAGAGAACGCCAAGTTCCCTCCCTGAGAATGCCAAGTTCCCTCCCGGAGAATGAAAAGTTCCCTCCCAGAGAATGCTAAGTTCCCTCTCAGAGAACGCCAAGTTCCCTCCCAGAGAATGCTAAGTTCCCTCTCAGAGAACGCCAAGTTCCCTCCCGGAGAATGAAAAGTTCCCTCCCAGAGAATGCTAAGTTCCCTCTCAGAGAACGCCAAGTTCCCTCCCGGAGAATGCCAAGTTCCCTCCCGGAGAATGAAAAGTTCCCTCCCAGAGAATGCTAAGTTCCCTCTCAGAGAACGCCAAGTTCCCTCCCAGAGAATGCTAAGTTCCCTCTCAGAGAACGCCAAGTTCCCTCCCGGAGAATGAAAAGTTCCCTCCCAGAGAATGCTAAGTTCCCTCTCAGAGAACGCCAAGTTCCCTCCCGGAGAATGCCAAGTTCCCTCCCGGAGAATGCCAAGTTCCCTCCCAGAGTGTGTGTCAAGTTCCCTCCCAGAGAATGCTAAGTTCCCTCTCAGAGAATGCCAAGTTCCCTCCCAGAGTGTGTGTCAAGTTCCCTCTCGTCAAGTTGTTGTTTTGTTACTGTTTTGTCTTTGTTGTTGTCAGCCAAGCTATTTGTTCTTTCCAATAATAAATTGTGTTTTCTTAAAAATATAAACTTTTTGCAGAGCTAGTACATGCCTTTAAATTTTTTTCCTTTTATCTAGGGCCACTGTATATTTGTCTTATATCACTGATGGCGCTAGAATAACTACTTTCCACTTCTACCATTTCCTCTGTGTTTCAGAGCGTAGAAAATATTATGGTATTAATAAAATGTTAAAGAATCGAAAAAAAACAACTAGGCGAGAATGAGAGCTGGTAAAAACAGTGATGAGCTGGACTGCTACGATGCTTGTGCTCTCCAGATTCGTGTGACACTCCTGACAATATTTGCTCCCATGGCCAGGTTTACTGCTTTATTGTCGGGATCATAATCATATGCCTCTTGTAGTGTCGATCAATTATCTTCATAACATATTATAATCGTAGATTATATAATGTTTTGCGCATCACTCTGTACATATATATACCCTCTCTGTGTCCCTGTATTGTTTGTAACAGCTTGACAAAGTTTCTTGAGAGCGAAACGTTGCCACAATAAAATGTCACATTAGTTGCACTTGTGTCCTTTTACCTAACATATTGTCGGGAATTCTACCAACGACTGTAATACTACGTTCAGCCGCGTAGTTTTTATCAAATTTTCAGTTGCTGCTTATGTGCCTTAATCAACAAGACCCACATTATGACCTTGCTCTGTGAGCATCCTTGTCTGAAAAATAACATAATATTATGTTATTGATTATGGCTGAGTGCAAGCGCCCTATCACTTAGGTTCCCAGTTGTTCTAACCTTGTTCTGAACAGATTGACGAGGTTTGATAGTTTGATAACACGAATAAGCCTATCCATCTGAGCATCCTCAACATAGGAAACCAATCCAACACCTCCCAAAACTGATGAGATTAAGACACATGTGCAACATCTGAGTATCTTTATTGTAGACGTTTCGCCATCCAGTGGCTTTATCAATACAAATTCTAGAACATAACTTGAAGACAGTAGAACTATGTACAGAAGATGAGGTAATCAGTCCCTCAACCTAGGAGTAGGTGCGAAGAGCACCATAGTCGTGGAGATTCTGAAGCAGAAGAAAGGATCCTGGCGCTTATATAGTAACGTCAGGTGTAGCAGACGAGGGCAAATTCACTGGTAGGCGGGATTCCCCAGTGGAAGTAGGTCCTTCCCAAAGAGATGGGTTAGTTGTAGTAGTAGTTGTCGTAGCCGTGAAGGTTATGTACATGTCCTCAGAATTAAGATTCCATGATGTTGCAGTGTTCTGTACATAGTTCTACTGTCTTCAAGTTATGTCCTAGAATTTGTATTGATAAAGCCACTGGATGGCGAAACGTCTACAATAAAGATACCCAGATGTTGCACATGTGTCTTAATCTCATCTTGTCGGTATTATATACCATTCGTACACACCTCCCAAAACTGCTAACGCTGTGTTTGATTCTTCAGACAATTTTGCATCCAGTCAAGAGACTGGGCACGGCATCTGGCAGCTTGAGCTATCAAGTCTCCAACAGTTATTTTGGCAAGTAGAAGTTTGTCTTGCAATTTAAGATCATTGCGGACATCGAGTTCCAAGGTATGCCCGGTGGCAGGTTTCTATTAGTAGAAGCATCTCTGTGAAGACGGTGTACAAATACACCTTAATTAAATTAATTAAATAACTGTTGGATATTCGTGTGATATGAGGCCTTAACATTAACACACAATTTCAATGTAGAGCTCTATGATGTATGTCTCGATGACGCTCAGACAGAGGGTAAAGATGAAGTAAAAATTACACAGTTGCAGAATGGAACTTAGGTAAGATTTTTAACCAGTGGCACTGGTTTCTAAAATATTTAGCTATTAACTGAATAAACCGCCTTTTCCACAGGTGAAACGTCTCAGTAGAGTTTTTCTCTGCCATTGTCTTTCATCGCTGCCTATCTGCAGTACACCATTATCTCCAAAAGAGTGAAAAGTTGTCCTCGCAAAAGCTTGCTCTACATAGTGTATTTTCTTCACATCACAAATATACCATAGTCATAGCTACATTGGAACACTATACCATGTAATTAAGTAATCACAAAAACACATTTCTGAACACACGCCAGCAATACAAACATTTGACAGCAGCAACTTGGAAACATGACTGTACAGAGAGGAGAAAAGTTATCCTCTTTGGAAGAGATGGAAAAAAATCCTCTATTGACGTCACGGTCGACACGCTCTGCAAGTAGTCAAAAGAATGTGTTTGGAAACTCAGATTTTGAGTTGGGACACGTACTGCCCAACAGTTTTGCATAATTTCGAATTAGGTGACGTCTTAGCGAAGAATTTGCATAACTTTGGAGATCTGGGTGCGGATTGGACAGTGTTTGCATAAATAAGTATGAATTTGCTTTCCTAATACTTTCATTTTGTGGATAAGTGAGGTTGTACATGTAAAAAATGTACTTAAAATATAATTGGTGAGCCATACCTTTTCAAACACAAATGAGAGCATCAAAGTTTAAGTATATTGCTGAAATACCTACAAAGAAATTTTCTTTATCAGGTGACTAAAAGTCACACATTTAAATTATAATTTTTATTTAAAAAGCATTCAGTATTTACAGTGCTGAACTGAATTACAAGTATCTGACGACTGGCTGCATACTTAATCGGTTATGGCAGACGCTGATGTGGGATTACACATATGCTTCTACCCAGGCCAACACATACATCGTATTTATCGACGGTCAGCAGGGCAGTTTTGTTATTATACGGAAGGACACAAGCTTAACAAGTACAGAGACTTGGCTCACCACTATCATACTCTTAATATCAGGTTAAATACTCATTAATGAGAGCACGAAAAATGGGAGAACGATGTGCGTAAATCTTTAAGGTACTGAATAATTGTTGTGTAATAAACACCGAGCTAAGGTGTGTCGCATTATGATTATTTATAATTGGTATCGTCGATTTCCTATCCTAATATGTCTTTGTAGCAAAAAAATATGTCATTAAATAGTAGCAAGGGGTTCACCGAGGGTTTCCTGAAGACACGGAATGGATCACAGTCCCCATGACCCCGGGCCCAGACCAGTATGTCTCCTGTATGTCAGGAGACACGAGCTATGTTTCCAAACACTT
>NW_027198995.1:0-37033 GCF_038502225.1 Cherax quadricarinatus
AGTACTCAGTGGTCAGTCGTCACGTGAGGTCACAGACCCTGAGCTGCTTTGGGGATTAGTGTGGACGGTTACAAAGCATGGCTTGCTTCTGCAGTGTTTTAAAAATTGAGGTTGGAGAGTTGAAGGAGGAGGTCTTGCTTCTCCAGGAGGAGATTAGGAGGCTGAAGGTCCACCTCAATGGGTCTGGGAGAGAGTGTGAGGTGGCTGGAGTTGTGGGGAATGAGGCTTCTAGCAGCGAGGTGCAGTCTGTCTCTCGCTGTGAGGATGCTGTAGGTGGGGAGGCAGCAACGGCTACCAGCAGTGAGGTGCAGCCCAGCACCTGCTACAAGTGGCGAGTAGTTCACAGTAATGGAAGGCGCATCAGAGTAAGGAAAGTTAAGAGTGAAGATATGAAGGTAGGAAATCGCTTCTCTGTTCTTCAGGATGAATGTACTTCAGTGGCCAGTGAAGGTAAGGGTACTACTGCCCCTGCTAATGGAGGTAAGCGCATTCTTGTGGTTGGTGACTCTCAGGTAAGATACATTGACCGTGCTTTTTGTAATAGGAATAAGAAGATGAGAGATAGAGTGTGCTTCCCTGGAGCTGGTGTTGGGGACATTGTCAACAGGCTGGATAATATCATGTCAGGTAATGGGAGCAAGCCCATTATCTGTCTCAGTGCTGGTGGAAATGATATTGGGAAGGGTAGGAGAGAAGAGCTGCTAGATAAGTACAGGTCAGCTATAGATTTCATTAAGTCTAAGGGAGGGATCCCAATCATATGTAGCATCTTGCCTAGAAGGGGAGTAGGAAATGAATGGTTGTCTAGGGCAATTGGTGTAAATTGCTGGCTAGACAGATACTGCAAGGAACTTGCAATCCCATTCATTGACAACTGGAACAACTTTTATGGCAAACATGATATGTATGCAAGGGATGGGGTACATCTCTCTGGGGCTGGGGTGGTAGCACTTGCAGACTCGATTGAGAAGGCCATTGGTGAAATGCCTATGATTTTAAACTGATGGAAGATAGAGGTATGGGTGTGTGTGGGAAACAAGCAGGTTGCAACACTTGGGTTGGAAACAGTAAATGTATAAAAGGCATTCAGCATGAAGTTATAAATAAAGACAATAGATCAGGTCAGCAAACAAAGGGGGACAGCAAAGGGCAGCAAGGGACTAGCTCCCTTAAGGTTTACTATACTAATAGCAGGAGTGTAAGAAATAAGATAGATGAGCTAAGATTAATTGCAAGTGCAGGAAACATAGATATTATTGCTATAACAGAGACCTGGCTCAATCTGAAAGATAGAGAGATGCCCTCTGAATGTCACATACAAGGCTATAAATTATTCCACACTGACAGGGTCAACAGGAAAGGTGGTGGAGTAGCGATGTATGTCAGAGACAATTTAAATTGTTGTGTTAGACAAGATATTAAATTAGAAGCGTCAGCCACTGAATCTGTTTGGTTACAGCTTCTCGAGGGCCGAGAAAAACTAATTTTGGGTGTGATTTACAGGGCCCCAAATCTTGATAGGGAGTGCAGTAAACTTCTATGGGACGAAATTCGTAAGGCATCTACATACGAAAATGTTGTGCTAATGGGAGATTTCAACTATAGACAGATTGACTGGAGCAATTTGACAGGAAATTTAGAGTCAGGTGACTTTCTTGATACGATCCAGGATTGTTTTTTAAAACAGTTTGTGACAGAGCCAACTAGGGGAAATAACCTCCTTGACTTGGTTCTTGCCAGTAGGGAAACACTAATTAATAATCTTGAGGTTAATGACGAGCTTGGGGAAAGTGATCACAAATCACTCAGTTTTAATATATCATGGAATTCCCCTAATAATGGCAATCAAGTCTCCGTCCCTGACTTTCGCTTGGCTGATTTCATAGGACTGAAAAATTACTTAGGTGGGCTGAACTGGAATGACCTGACTAAGGGTCAGGTAGGTGGTGATGGTTGCCGATATGATGCTTTCCAGGGCATAGTTCTAGCTGCTCAGTCAAATTATGTTCCAAATAGGGAAATCAGATCAAACAAAAATGATCCTAAATGGATGAACAATAGATTAAAATATTTGATTGGTCAAAAGAGAGGCATATATAGGCAAATCAAAAGAGGAGAGGGGCAATTGAGAAATCGATATATTCAGTTAAAGAGAGAAATAAAAAAGGGAATTAGAAAAGCAAAAAGAGATTATGAGGTTAAAGTTGCAAGAGAATCGAAGACTAACCCAAAAGGATTCTTTCAGGTATACAGAAGTAAGATCAGGGACAAGATAGGCCCACTCAAAAGTTCCTCGGGTCAGCTCACTGACAGTGATAAGGAAATGTGTAGAATTTTTAACACATACTTCCTCTCAGTTTTTACACAGGAGGATACCAGCGATATTCCAGTAATGATAAATTATGTAGAACAGGACGATAATAAACTGTGCACTATTAGGGTCACAAGTGACATGGTCCTTAGGCAAATAGATAAATTAAAACCTAACAAATCCCCAGGCCCTGATGAACTGTATGCAAGGGTTCTAAAGGAATGTAAAGAGGAGCTTAGCACACCTTTGGCTAATCTTTTCAACATATCACTACAAACTGGCATGGTGCCAGATAAGTGGAAAATGGCAAATGTGATACCTATTTTCAAAACAGGTGACAGGTCCTTAGCTTCGAACTATAGACCAATAAGCCTAACCTCCATAGTGGGAAAATTTATGGAATCAATAATTGCCGAGGCAGTTCGTAGCCACCTTGAAAAGCATAAATTAATCAACGAATCTCAGCATGGTTTTACAAAGGGGCGTTCCTGCCTTACGAATTTATTAACTTTTTTCACTAAGGTATTTGAGGAGGTAGATCATGGTAATGAATATGATATTGTGTATATGGACTTCAGTAAGGCTTTTGACAGGGTCCCACATCAGAGACTATTGAGGAAAATTAAAGCACATGGAATAGGAGGAGAAATTTTTTCCTGGATAGAGGCATGGTTGACAAATAGGCAGCAGAGAGTCTGCATAAATGGGGAGAAATCAGAGTGGGGAAGTGTCACGAGCGGTGTTCCACAGGGGTCAGTGTTGGGCCCCCTGCTGTTCACAATCTACATAAACGACATAGATGAGGGCATAAAGAGCGACATCGGCAAGTTTGCCGATGACACCAAAATAGGCCGTCGAATTCATTCTGACGAGGACATTCGAGCACTCCAGGAAGATTTGAATAGACTGATGCAGTGGTCGGAGAAGTGGCAGATGCAGTTTAATATAGACAAATGCAAAGTTCTAAATGTTGGACAGGACAATAACCATGCCACATATAAACTAAATAATGTAGATCTTAATATTACGGATTGCGAAAAAGATTTAGGAGTTCTGGTTAGCAGTAATCTGAAACCAAGACAACAGTGCATAAGTGTTCGCAATAAAGCTAATAGAATCCTTGGCTTCATATCAAGAAGCATAAATAATAGGAGTCCTCAGGTTGTTCTTCAACTCTATACATCCTTGGTTAGGCCTCATTTAGATTATGCTGCACAGTTTTGGTCACCTTATTACAGAATGGATATAAATTCTCTGGAAAATGTACAAAGGAGGATGACAAAGTTGATCCCATGTATCAGAAACCTTCCCTATGAGGATAGACTAAGGGCCCTGAATCTGCACTCTCTAGAAAGACGTAGAATTAGGGGGGATATGATTGAGGTGTATAAATGGAAGACAGGAATAAATAAAGGGGATGTAAATAGTGTGCTGAAAATATCTAGCCTAGACAGGACTCGCAGCAATGGTTTTAAGTTGGAAAAATTCAGATTCAGGAAGGATATAGGAAAGTACTGGTTTGGTAATAG
The DNA here is from genome assembly GCF_038502225.1 of Cherax quadricarinatus. Taxonomy (NCBI): domain Eukaryota; kingdom Metazoa; phylum Arthropoda; class Malacostraca; order Decapoda; family Parastacidae; genus Cherax; species Cherax quadricarinatus. The sequence continues at coordinate 3,841 of NW_027198995.1, forward strand.
AGTTGTGGATGAGTGGAACAAACTCCCAAGTACCGTTATAGAGGCCAGAACGTTGTGTAGCTTTAAAAATAGGTTGGATAAATACATGAGTAGATGTGGGTGGGTGTGAGTTAGACCTGATAGCTTGTGCTACCAGGTCGGTTGCCGTGTTCCTTCCTTAAGTCAATGTGACCTGACCTGACTAGGTTGGGTGCATTGGCTTAAGCCGGTAGGAGACTTGGACCTGCCTCGCATGGGCCAGTAGGCCTTCTGCAGTGTTCCTTCGTTCTTATGTTCTTATGTTCTTATGTGCCTTGCAAACTGGGGAGGAGTGATCGGGAGGCACTGGGTGAGGTCATTGAGGAGGAGGAAATGTGGAGAGCCCTTATGGACATGAGGAAGGGAAAGGCGCCCAGGATACATGGTTTACCAAGCGAATTTTATGTACAACACTGGGGTCTGCTAAGGGGTTTCCTAGTAAGGTTAATGAATGCCATGAAAGACGCAGGTAAGTTGGGAGAATCGCAGGCAACGGCGGTGGTGGTGTTGGTCTCGAAGGGTAAGAAGCAGAGTACCCTTCGGGATTACCAAACCATTTCGTTGCTTTGTGCTGATTATAAACTGCGAAAATTCTTGGGAATAAGCTTAATGTGTTGTGGGGAGGGTGGTGTTTAAGTCTCAGTTTGGGTTGCCGGGTAGGTCAATGGTTGAGGGCCAGGGGATCATAAAGGGGTTCCTGGAGGACATGGAAGAGGGCAGAGGGGCATTGTTGGCATTGGATTGGCAAGTTGCTTATGACAGGGTGGAAAGAGGGGCTTTGCGGGATATTCTCCTCAGACAGGGGTATGGCAAAGAAATAGTGGGGTGGGTGGATACGTTGCACTCAGGAGCAAAGGTAAGGGTGCAAATCAATGGGTGTGTGGGGAGTCAACATGGAGCAGGGTCTTCGGCAGGGTTGTCCAGTATCACAACTTTTGTTTGCATGTGTTCAGGATCCTTTTTATAGGATGATGGAGGATCGTCTAAGGAATGGGGGGGGGGGGGGGGAGGGTGTGCAGAAGCCTTGGCCTGGCTTGGTGGGCTATGTTGATGATACAGCTTTTCTGGTGTGTGAGGAGACATGGTTAAGGGGAGTTGTACACATGTTTGGGAGAGCTACTGGGATGAAGGTAAATCTGGAGAAGACAATGGTAATGGGGCTGGGAGAGTGGGGAGGGAGATTAGAATGGGGATGTGATGTCGTACACCGTCAGACTGGGAGTCTGAAAATCTGTGGTATCATATATGAGGCTGACCTGAGTGCTGCAAGGGTCAATAATTAGAATAGGATGGTGGAACAGGTGCAGCAACGTTTGGGAATGCTGCAACCTCACCATTTAACCCTTAGGCAACGAGCAATTGCCATCAATGTATTACTATATAGTAAAGTCTGGTTTGTATCAGCAGTGTTGCCGTTAACTGGAACGACGATCACGAGTATTCTTAGAATGATGTTCAAATTCTTGTGGGATTCAGGGTGCAACTGGTTGAGAAGGGAGGCAGTGACATTGCCGGTATGTAAGGGAGGGTTGGGTTTGTTGGACTTGAGAAAGCGCATGAAATGTGTGCTCATTAAGAGGGAAGTGATGTGTGCAGGTGGATGGAGGGGGGGGGAGCTAGATAAGGTACATAATCACCTACGGAAATGGTATGGGAGAGCGGAAATGAAGGAATGTGAAAAAGTGTTATGTGCCTTAGTGTTAACCAGGGAACCGGGAAAAGTAAAGGTGAGAACTTTGTGTAAATTGTTAGAGGGACATGTAGTGGTGCCTGTTGAAGGGATCTACCCCATGTATGCATGGGATGTAATATGGCAAAGATTTAGTAAATTAAGGATACGACCTAGGGCCCGAGAGGTTATGTATCGTTTCCTACATGGTATATTGCCAATGGGAGCGATGCTCCGAGATAGGAGGGTCATCGAGAGTGGGGGTGTAGCAGATGCAGTGGGGAAGAGACTGCGTATCATGTTGTCTATTTTTGTGAAGGTTTGGAATGCATCAGGATTGGGATGAGTAGGGTAGTGGCTAGGGTGGGGGGTCGTGGTGTGTCGGTATTGAGAGCGTTGAGTCTTGATATGAGTGGGGTGGTGAGGGTGTGGTAAGGGGTTTAGCATATATAATCGTGGACTACATATATGTTTTGTGGGGTATGAGGGGAAAGGAGGGTGGGGAAGTGCTGAGAAGGATTTTGGCGGCGACGTTTTATCAAACTTTGTGTCGCAATAGAGACATATATGGGAAAAGGTGGGGTGAGGTTTTTTCCGAAGGTTATAGAGGACTAACAATAGGGAATTTAGGGGCGTTATAACGGGGTTTTAACTGCTGGGGTGAGTATGTTGGTAAAAGGGGGGGGAGTCAGGGGTATTCAACTGGCTGACCTCCTCGGGTGTGAAGTGATGGGTGGATGGGTGTGACTGGAGGTATACTAGTGAAACTGGATGTGATGGTGTGAAAGATCTATTTTGTTTAGTTCGCTTGTTGGGGAAGGTATAAATGAAAGTTTACATATATAACATTTATAAATATATAACATAAAATATGTAACATGAATTTTTTCTTGGTAGCGAATTATGTCCCACTTGTACCTTTCTTGCAAGTGAATTTTAACTTGAGAGAGTTTTCCTTTCACTAAGTTCCTTGAAACATTGAGGTTTTTGCAATTTTTGTAACATGTTCCTGCATCTTTTATTTGAAGTAATTACCTATTATGTAATCATGTGTGAATAAGGATTAGTACCCTAAATTAATATTCATTGTATATTTATTTGTATGTAATACTAGTTAGGCACGTGCTAGAAGGCACAGCGAAAGTCTAGTCTGGTGGAATGTGTGTTAAGTTTTGTTATGTTTGTATATGGCATGTTAAATGTTATAAGGAGTTTGGTATGGTGTTGTTATCTTACTAAAATCAAAATGAAACATTTGGATAATTTTATTCATGTCATAGCCTTGGATTCTTTTAAAATATTTACATATCCTAGTATTTTACCGATAATGTAGCATGTGGTGTATTTTCTTGTATTTTAAAGCTTTATGCAATGTTGTTATAAGATCTTGAATTTCATGGTTGTTACATTAATATTGATATTATATATTGTAGGTGTATATTCTTATACTTATGAAGGTGTCTCGGTGTATAGACATGTAATGTTTATATCTGTTTTAGTCTGTAATTTTATGTTTTTGTTATTGATGTTCATGCACCACCAACTATTGGTAAATATTCATTAAGTTTTTGATGAGGTCAGAGTATGACCCTAAATTAGGATAATTAATGGTATGTTTCTTTGAACGGAGAATGTAAATATTTAAGGGGGGGGGAGAAGTGTCAGCTGTGGCTACACTGGCAATAGTAATTATTGTAAAAGGAGGGGTTTCTGGGATATGTTGTGAGTTGTGTATATGGTTGTAATATGACCATTATCTATAGTGTTTATTTTCTGTACTGGGATTGTGTAATAGAGGTTATTGTTAATATCCAGTATAGTTTTTAACTTTATTATACTCTAAAAATATTATACAGTAAGCCAATGTTGCTCCACGAGTCCCTGACGTTGCTTCAGGGAAGTGACGGGTTTTCTTATGATTAGCTGTGTTGAACCAAGTGGTTAGCTCTATTCTTAATGACTGGTTCGCTGGTCGGTAGGGTATGCCTGCATGGGCGTTTCATATACGTCAAAGAAATGTAAGATACTCTTAGCATGCCACACCCACGCCTCAGAATGAATCTAATAGCCATGACTAGGCATCCCTCAGTGGGACCGGCATTCCTGTAAATCATCAAACTCGGTAGGCAGTGCTCAACCCAAAGTGGGACTTTAATGTCAAATAAGAACCTAAGAGTGAGACAGCAGACAGTATTGCTATCTAAGGTCCAAGACACTTGCAAATGGGGGCAACATGCCCCCTCGCTAAAAAAAAAATTATAGTCAGGTTTTACTAAAATTATTTACCCATCCTAGCAAGTAAGTCTCTGGAGAGTCTGCGATTACATTTTTATTTCCGGTAATGTGGCTGATGGAGACATTGTAGGGTTGCAGGCACAAAGCCCAGCACATGGGACGAGTATTTTCATTTCTCATTGAACTGAGGTCAGTGGATTATGGTCACTGAAAACAGACCACATGTGGCGTTGATGACACGATGTCATAATGTTCCAGCGCAAGTAAGGGCCATAGAATTACAAAGAGAGAAATATCCTTAGCTTTATCTGTTAATGGTACTTGGTAATATCCTTTAAAAGGGTCTTGTTTAGAAACGAACAGGGACTTACCCACAAAGTTCACAATGTCGTCCATACATATAAGAGGGTAAGCATCCCGTACCTATACCCCATACACCTTGTGGTAGTCGGTAAACATCAAAAATCCTCCTAATGGAGGATTTTGGATATTTACTGACTACTGGAAAAGCTCATGGGTTGGAAGATTCTTCCACCAATCCACGTTCTACCAGAAATGTACATCCTACTGAAGTAATTCTGATTCTTAGCATTAGCTTTGTAGGGAGAGAGTCTAGAAGGTTTGACATTTCCTACAGCCACATTATGACAATCCAGGTTGAAGATTTGGTTGATGTCCGCTTGGAGTCTTGCGGTGTCTTCGATGGAGGTCACAGTCATGGCAATCTGGGTGTCATCCGCAAAGAAAGACACGGAGCTATGCTTACATCTCTGTCAGGTATGAGGATGAGGAACAGGATGGGATCGGGAACTGTTGTTTGTGGAACAGAGCTTTTCTATTTGTCAGGAAGTTATTGGCCCATCTACAAACATTTCCAGTTATTCCTTTATCACGCATTTTGTGTGCTGTTACACCGTCACACTTGTCGAAGGCTTTTGCAAAGTCTATGTATACTACACCTGTATTTTGTTTATCCTCTACAGCATCCATAGTGGTCCAGTAGCTGGGACAGGCAGGAGCGATCTGCTCTAAACCTGTGTTGCCCTGGGTTGTGTAACTGATGTGTATCTAGGTGGTTGGCGATCTTGCCTCTTAGAACCCTTTCAAAGTCTTTTTTTATGATATGGAATGTTAGTGCTATCGGTCTGTAGTTATTTGCAACTGCTTTACTGCCACCTTTGTAGAATGGGGCTATGTCTGTTATTTTTAGTGAGTGTGAGATGACCTCTGTAGCCATGCTCCCTCTCCATAGAAAGCTGAAGGCACGTGCCAGGAGCTTCTTGCAGTTCTTGATGAGCACAGAATTCCATGAATCTGGGCCTGGAGCAGAGTGCATGGCCATGTCATTTATTGCCTTTTCAAAGTCTTGTGGTGTTAGAATAATATCCGAGATTTTTGAGATGACTAAATTTTTGGTCTTTTTCATAAAGAATTCATTTGGACTGTCGACCCTTAGTCTGGGTAGCGGCTCGCTAAACATTGAGTCGTGTTGAGACTTTAGTATCTCACTCATTTCTTGGCTGTCATCTATGTCCCATCCTCGCCTAAGCAGGGGCCCAATACTAGTTGTTGTTTTTTTATTTAAATTTCGCATAAGAGAAGATGTAGTTTGGGTTGTTTCCACTTTCCTTCATGGCTTATAGTTCTTTCTGAGATTCTTGTTTTCTGTAAGATTCCTTCAGCTTAAGTTCGATATTTGCAATTTCATTGACCAGTGCCTCCCTTCGTATTTCAAGCCTATTGACCCCTCTCAGCAGCTCTGTGGCTCTTCACCTTCATCTGTATAGGGAGTGTCTCCCTCTTTCTAGTTTACATTTTCTCTTTCTTTTTCTTAATGAATGTGCCTTGAACAAATCTCAAGAACCACAGAGTTATTTTTTTCTAGGCAAAGGTTTGGATCAGTGTTGTTAAGGATATCCTCCAATCTTGTTTCATTTAGGACATGGCTGACTTGTTCCCATTGTTTGTTTTTGTTACTGAAGTTGAATTTTGTGAAGGCTGATCACATTTTCTGGTCAAGAGCCCTATGCATAAATATCTGTTCCTCTATTATGTTGTGATCTGAGTGAATTGTCTTTGATACAGTTATGTTACCTATCAGATCATCCTTGTTAGTGAAGATGAGGTCCAGCGTGTTTTCTAGTCTTGTAGGTTCTAATATTTGCTGGTTTAAGGAGAATCTGGTGCAGAGATTTAATAGCTCCTGTGTGTGTGTATGAATCTTCATCTGAGCTGCCTCTTGGGGAGATCTTTGCTAAAATATTATTTACTACATTCCTCCATTTTCGGTGTCTCAAGTTGAAATCTCCAGTAGCACGATGTTTGGGGCAGGAGTTGGGAGATTGTAGAGACAGTGGTCAATATTCACAATATTCAAAAGCTGTTCCCGGAATTACTGGGAAGTTGCATCTGGAGGCTTGTATACAACCACAATGGCAAGGTTTTGGTTTTCAATCTTTACCGCCAAAACTTCAACTACATCACTTGAGGTGTTTAGTAGTTCTGAACAAATGAGTGACTCTGTGACGTAGAAGCCAACCCCAGCTTGTTGCCTGTTTAGTCGTCGCATCTGAATAGGTAATAACCTGGGATCCATTTTTCGTTGTCAAAATGGTCTTTTATGTGGGTCTCTGTGAATGCTGCAAACATTGCATTCAACTCTGTGACCAGTCCCTTGACGTAAGGAATTTTGTTGTTTGTTGACGGCTTTAAAGCCTGTATGTTTGCAAAGACAAATGTCGTTACATTGATGGAATTTAGGGGGGTTATTTGCTGGCTCTAATATCTTGCCAGTCTTGTTTCCTTCCTGGCACTAAAAAACCTCTTTCTCTGGAGAGGTTATGGCTCCCCCTCTTTTGTTTCCCATAGTCTGGCTGGTCGGTGTCTTGTTGTCCCCTTTAGATGATGTGCCTGGCAGTATGCATTGTAGCATTTTCTTTCATGGAGTGGCGAGTGACACATTTCGGGATGAAATAAGTTACAGGAAATGGATTTGCAACCTCCCGTTGTCAAGGGGGTGCGGCATTGTTTGGGATGGTCAAAGGTGCATGTCTCCCATGTCTTATCAGATATGCCATGCCTGCAGATACCCAAGGCAAAGAATTTGCATAGAATGGAATATTGTTTGCTAGATTTTTTGTGGCTGCATTCGCTGCTGGTGCATTTTTGTCTGTTTCCCCCTCGACCTACAGCCCCTGTATGGACATCAATGCTTCCACCAGTTTTTAATGGGAATGTGTCAGCACTGTTCCCTGAGGCATCATCCACTTTTGTTCCATCTTCAGCAGTATCGCTATTTTGTACCTCTGTAAATTGAATAGCGTTGTCTTTACCTGTTTCATCACCAGGGCCACTATCTCCTTTTGGTGCACTGTCCTCCAGAACAACACTAGCATCCTCTGGAGCACTGTCATCCAAGACAGCCCCGTCCAACCCACTCATTTTATTTTCCCAGCTGTCATACCAGGGTCACATGGTGTTCTTGTCTTTTAAGATAGATGTAATTTCCTCATACAGGTGTATCTCGTTTGGGCAGACCCAAAAACCTTTCTCTGATTTTATATCAAACATAGTCACTGGTTTAAAGTTCCTGCATGGCCCATGGGACCATTTAACACAGAGAGTGCATGCAATCCAGGCATGACTATGCAGACAATGGTCATTTATAACACTTTACAACTTTCCTAACTAGCTAGTCTATAACTACTACAAGTAGTTTCTATATATATAGATATATATATGTATATATATATATATATATATATATATATATATATATATATATATATATATATATATATATATATATATATATATATATATATATATCGTGCCGAATAGGCAGAATTTGCGATCTAGGCTTAAATAGCAACGTTCATCTTGCCATATTGGACAAGTGAAAATTTGTGTATGGAATAATTTCGCCAAAATCATTCTGAACCTAACGAAAAAAATATATTTCACTGTGTTTGTTTAGTATTAAATTACTGTAAACAAATCTTAAAATATATTTAGTTGGGTTAGGCTAAAATAAATTGTTCTTGTTATAATAAGGTTAAGTAAGTTTTCTAAGATTCTTTTAGTGCAAAATTAAAAAAATTTACATTAACATTAATGAAAAAAATATGTTTTTAAACGTATAAGAGAAAATTTTAGAAAGGACTTAATTTTAAATGAGTTCTTGCTAATTGACCAGTTTTACATATTCGGCACGACATATGTATATATATATATATATATATATATATATATATATATATATATATATATATATATATATATATATATATATATATATATATATATATATATGAAAAAATATATCTTTAAACGAATAAGAAGGGGCAAGCATCTTGTTTACTGCTACAGCGAGTAATTGATCCCAGATGCAGTACGAGTATGCGACGTCAAGCGACTGCCGCTCCGTGCAAGACTCCAGTGTTGCAAAGTGTAATTTAATAAAAGACAGCCCGTCTCTTACCTTAGCAATACAATTAAGGAAAATCCTGCTCCCACTTTATTACCATGGTAAAGATAGTGTACATTGTTGTCTATGCTTAAGACAACAAGAATCAAGCATTCTGCTTTGCTTCATGGAGGAAGTGGCAAGGAAGCAAGAAGTACTAGGTCAGTTGTTCCTTTATGTGCTAGGGGCAGTGACGGTGTAGGAGGCTGTGGCGTCTTCAGATTTCTTTTGACTCTACTGAGAGTCACACTGACGCCAGGATAACCAACAAAGAACACTGATCCATGCGTTAGTGTGAGCAAAGTGTCTCATAAAACACAATAAACACTTAAGCTTCTTCAGTGATAAGATTGTGAACAATAAAGACAAATCTTGTGGAACATAGTGTACCAGTGTGCGTATTCCTAGACTATGGAAGACGTGGACATCCAAGGACACTTCAGCTTCTATCAAGTCACCGATACCTGTCGAAGGTGTGAAGAACACCATAGCTCACGCTACAAGAGCAAGGTAGGTTACGAATTTCTTGTAGTATGGGGGACTGTGCAGTTCTTGAGTTGCAAGGAGTTTGTAATCAACCTATAGTCGGCAGTGAGGTGCGGACTTTTGAGTCCACACAAGTAAGTTTGTCAGCCATCAGTGAATTAAATATTCTGACATAACACCCCCTAGGGGTAATTTATTGTATAGGACCCCAATGGAAATAAGTCACTCTGTCTGACTTTTTTGGGTTATCCTAGGTTCTCTACACATATGCTGCTATGTATGATAATTCTATGTAACTGTATTTGTGTATACCTGAATAAACTTACTTACTTACTTACATAATATGATCTATTACAGCCCGTTGAGAGATGATCATGACAACAATTCAAGACCTTGTCTGCAGGGACGGCTGTGTAGACGATTTGCTGTCTTTTATCAGCTAAGTATTCCCTATATTTAACTATATTTTAGCTGGTAAAACATTTCTCAACAGCTAGTGTTGTCCTGGAGGACAGTGCTGAGGGTGCTAGTGTTGTCCTGGAGGACAGTGCTGAGGGTGCTAGTGCTGTCCTGGAGGACAGTGCTGAGGGTGCTAGTGCTGTCCTGGAGGACAGTGCTGAGGGTGTTAGTGTTGTCCTGGAGGAAAGTGCTCCAGAGTGTCCTAGAGATGTCTTAGAAAATAGCGCTCGTGAGGGTACTAGTGTTGTCCTGGAGGACACTGAAGACAACCTTATACAGTCCACAGAGGTTCAAAATAGAGATACTGCTGGAGATGGATCAAAATGGGATGATGCCTCAGGGAATAATGTCGACACACTACCAGTTAAACCTGTTGGAAGCACTGATGTCCACACAAGGGTAAAAGCTATTGACGAAACAGGAAAATAAATGCACATACAATGGGATCAAGTAAACCATATCCTAAATGAAACAAGCTGGGAAGATATCCTAAACAACATGGATCCGAACATTCTCCTGTAAACTAGAAAGAGTGAGACGTTCCCTATACAGACGAAGGCGAAGAGTCACAGAGCTGCTGAGTGGAGTCAATATATCTGAAATATGAAGGGAGGCACTAGTCAATGAAATTGCAAATATCGAACTTAAGCTGAAGGAATCTTATAGGAGACAAACGTATCCCAACACCTAAAACCCATTCTCTTTGCTGATGACACGACTTATGTCATCTCTCACCCTAATCTTGCCACCCTTAACACCATTGTGAATGAGGAGCTGATTAAAATATCGACTTGGATGACAGCCAACAAACTTACGCTTAACACCGACAAAACTTACTATATAATGTTTGGTAGCAGAGCAGGAGAGGCACAAATTAACATTAAGATTGACAACACTCTAATTACCAGAAATAATGGGGGAAAATTCTTAGGCTTATACCTTGACAATAACCTGAATTTCAGCACCCATATCCAGCATATAGCCAAAAAAGTATCCAAAACGGTTGGGATCCTCTCCAAGATACGATACTATGTGCTGCAAAATGCCCTTCTCACACTATACCACTCACTTATTTATCCATACCTCACCTATGCTATTTGTGCTTGGGGATCAACTGCAGCAACACACCTAAAGCCAATAATAACCCAACAAAAAGCTGCAGTAAGAATAATCACTAAATCCCATCCCTGGCAGCACACCCCCCCACTCTTCAAAGATCTAAACTTACTCCCAGTTCAGTACATCCACACTTACTACTGTGCAATCTATATCTACAGGGCCTTAAACTCTAATATCAACCTTGACCTTAAACGCTTTCTTGATAGTTGTGACAGAACCCACAGGCATAACACCAGAAACAAACATCTCTACGACATTCCCCGTGTCCGACTAAACCTTTACAAAAATTCAATGTATGTCAAAGGCCCTAAAATCTGGAATACCCTACCTGAGAACTCTAGAACTGCAGACACATTCATCACATTCAAAACTACCATTAGAAAACATCTTATCTCCCTGATACACCCCGTCAACTAACTTCACGAATACCACCTGGTGGTTCACACTTACACTCGCACACTCATTTGACCATAAACAGTAATATTAATCTCAGTCTTAATATAATGAATCCTGTGATACTCCAATACTGAAACTATATACTGTGCCAAAACAAAAGCATTCACACTGCTAAACTCACAAAATAGTATTTAGTCACTTAGCCATAATACCAACTTACCTCATAATTTGTAATATTTTACATTTAAGAATAAAACTAAGTATGCCCGAAATGCCTAGCCATGCTAAGCGTTCTAGTGGTACACTCTGTAATCTCAATTTTACTACATGTTAAACCAAACAATAACCAAATTTCTGTAAACTCAACATTGTAATCCTTATAGAGAATAAACTTTGAATTTGAACTTTGAAAAAAAAAGAATCACAGGAAGAACCAAAAGCCATAAGGGGTGAATACCTTTGAACATCTCGATCCCTTTATTTTCAACCGATTATGTTTTTTTTTGGTGTACTATTAGAAGTTTATATCGGGTATCCGTGCTGAAGCAAACATATCGGCCAAAAAGGAAATGAAATATGCAAAATTTACGAAAAATTGCATTTGGCAGCGGACCTGTACTCAGTGGTACTTGGAAAAGTGGTTTTGACACTTGCTGCTGATGGAACACTTCTAATTCCATCAAGAAAAGTGTACCAATTCTAAAATAAACCTTATCTTCATGCTAAAAAAAATAAAGTTTCATAACTTTTTTAATATTTTGGAAGATGTCGGTCTTGTTGCGCACATAAATCTAAAAATATTTGGGATAGTTCAGAAAGGAACACTTTACATTGTAAAGCAATCATTCTTCTATGTTTGTTGTGAAAATCAAGTCAATTCATTCATTAATAAGGATGGATATAGGCTGCAGCGTGCGGCACCTCAGGTGCCCCGGAATTGCTTTTTTCCCCGAAAAATTTGCTTTCTTTTACACTTTTTCCGTGACCTACGAGTGTTTATTACAGTTAACCATTATAAATCTACGTTTTCTCTCATCACTGATGAGAGAATGGGTCTTTTTACCTTCAGGGGAAATATCGCTAGATTTTTTTTCCTCTTGGGCGTCATATTATGCTATATTAATTTTTCTGGTGCGCTTTTTATGTTTTTATGCTATTATTATATTGCATTATGTCATATTAGATCAATTGTGATAGGTAAATAAGCCTTATAATTGATATTAGCGTGAGTATGGAATATTTTGTTGGCTGGAGGTGTCGGCCATTTTGGGCACTATTCCCGGGGGGTTCCCGATTGGTTCCTTGACCATATTAGCTCCGCCTGCTCTGGCATGATCTCAGACGGTGAATTTGTATTATTAGACATAAAGATATAAGAAAACGATAAAAATAACATAGAAAAAAAAAATATGCCGAGTCAGCGCTTGTTACGCAAGGCGCTGTCACCATGCATGTTATAAATGGCTGTAATTCTTTTTAGAAACATCGTACAAGGATAAAAATTATACCAGAGTGTAGCCAGAAAGTTCAGTTATTTTTTGTTAACAATAATTCAATTTTCGTATTTTTTCGATTTTTTTTTTACTCCGCGCGGCGACTATGTGATACCCCCCATAAAGGAAATTGAAAAAAAAAAAATACTTCTTCTCTTATGCTAAATCTAAGGGAAAAACAACATCCAGTACTGGGTCCCTGCTTAGGCGGGATAGGACATACACAGATGACAGCCAAGAAATGAATGAGATACTAAAGTCTCAATACGACTCAGTGTTCAGCGATCAATTGCCCAGACTAAGGGTCGACAATCCAAATGAATTCTTTATGAACGAAAATTTGGTCATCCTAAAACTCTCGGATATTATTCTAACTCCACAAGATTTTGAAGAGGCAATTAATGACATGCCCATGCACTCTGCCCCAGGCTCAGGCTCGTGGAACTCCGTGTTCATCAAGAATTGGAAGATGACCCTATCGCATGCCTTCAGCATTTTATGGAGAGATAGCATGAACACAGGGGTCATCCCACACACACTAAAAACAACAGACATAGCCCCACTCCACAAAGGTGGCAGAAAGCAATTGCAAAGAACTACAGACCGATAGCACTAACATCCCATATCACATCCCATATCCCATAGGGTTCTGAGATGCAAGATAGCCAGCCACCTAGATACCCATCAATTACACAACCCAGGGCAACACGGGTTTAGAGCAGGTCGCTCCTACCTGTCCCAGCTACTGGACCACTATGACAAGGTCCTGGATGCTGTAGAGGGTAAACAAAATACAAATGTTGTATATGCAGGCTTTGCAAAAGCTTTCGACAAGTGTGACCATGGTAGGTAAGACACATAGGCAACAGTTAGGCAACTTTATTCCAAAACGTTTCGCCTACACAGTAGGCTTCTTCAGTTGAATACAGAAAGTAGGCAGGAACAGTAGAGATGTGAATAAAGTTGCCTACTGTTGCCTATGTGTCTTACCTACCAACTTGTCGGTATTGTGTACCATTTTGAAGTGTGACCATGATGTAATAGCACACAAAATGCGGGATAAAGGAATAACGGGAAAAGTTGGTAGATGGATCTACAACTTCCTGACAAATAGAACACAAAGAGTAATAGTAAACAGAGTAAAGTCCCAGGAAGCCATGGTAAAATGCTCTATTCCACAAGGCACAGTACTCGCTCCCATTCTATTCCTCATCCTCATTTCTGACATAGACAGAGATGTAAGCCGGATTACCATGGCAGTGACCTCCATCGAAAACACTGCGAGACTCCAAGCGGACATCAACCAAATCTTCGAATGGGTCACTCAAAACAATATGAAGTTCAACGAGGAGAACTTTCAACTACTCAGATATGGAAAACTTGAAGAAATTAAAAATGTGTCAGGGTGTACCACAAATTCTAACCATACAATAGAGTGGAAAAGTAATGTGAAGGACCTGGGAGTGATAATGTCAGTGGATCTTACCTTCAAAGACCACAACAATGTATCTACCTCATCTGCTAGGAAAATGATAGGATGGATAATGAGAACAACAACAATAGTCAAGTGAGTACACTAGCCACAGAAACATCTTTCTGCAATGGCTTGTGGCATCAGCAAGAGATGGCATAACTCGTTGCAAGTAAAGTTCTTCTTAAAGCGTCTCCTGGGAAGGAACGAGTACTTGAACAAGTCGCCATGGCAAGGATAGTAGTCTCAGCACCCAGGGTTGTCTGAGGTTCCTCTGAAACCCAAGGTAACTGTACACTATCTTGCGTGCACGATAGTGTGGCTGGATTCCAGACAGGAGTGACAGTATTACTAGTGCCTGATCGCTCGGCTACGTTAACAAGTAATTCACGGATCTATAGGAACTTGATGAACATCAAAATGGTATACAATACCGACAGGTTGTTAGGTAAGACACATATGCAACATTTAGACATCTTTATTCCGAAACGTTTCGCCTACACAGTAGGCTTCTTCAGTCGAATACAGAAAGTAGGCAGAAGCAGTAGAGATGTGAAGACGATGTAATCAGTCCATCACCCTTAAAGTCGTAGAATTTGAGGTTGTCAGTCCCTCGGCCTGGAGAAGTTCAGTTCCATAGTCAGGAACTATCTGAAGATCAAGCGACAGTGCGGAGACTTAAATACTGTTATAATTCTACGACTTTAGGGTGATGGACTGATTACATCGTCTTCACATCTCTACTGCTCCTGCCTACTTTCTGTATTCGACTGAAGAAGCCTACTGTGTAGGCGAAACGTTTCGGAATAAAGATGTCTAAATGTTGCATATGTGTCTTACCTAACAATCTATAGGAACTTAATCTGAACTTCACATTTCGCAGCACTTTAACAAATCTCAGATACAAGCTGTGAGAACAAACACATTGCTCAGGGGCTAGGTATTGTCTTCCAGTCAGTAAGGGAATATTGGTACTGTGGACTGATTCATATTGACTTTGACTGGCATGATACACTAAGTGAACGTTCAAAAGTGACTGGGACATCTTCTCAGGGACATAAGGGCAAGAAAATAAAGAGAATAAAATGGCACACAAAGAATAAAATATTATGCACAGAAAAGAGCATATGAAACTGCACTGAAATAAACTGTAGCAATATTGCAAATAACAATTACTAATCAAAAGTACTGCACAACCCTACATAAAATTTCTGAAAGAAAAATTTTAATGGCAACACAATGTTTACACAAAAATTATTGCAAAATGAGTCAATGATGCAATGATAAAAAAATTACACACACAAGAAAATACAGTTTACAAAAGAAGAAAATATATCATCAAGGAATTAACTTATTGAACACTTTAACTCTTAATTGCAGCTTAAGCAACACTGACTGAACAAATAAAGAATGATTTACTGTAAAAGAAGAATTTAAAAATTGCACTAAGAGTGAATTTGTTCAATGAAATATGAAAATAATAGATGCAAAAACACAGAACAAAAAGGGTTTGAACACTTACAGTGATGCAGAACACAACACATCAATATAAACACAGTACTAGAATTTTCTTGCAATGAAACTTGATGTGTGAAAATTTGGAAAATAATTTTCTTGCTTGCACAAAATAATGGCACTATTGTCTGTGGAAATAAGACAAATTACACACTGGCTAAATGAAAAGAATTAACACAAGAATGTTCAACACACAGACAAAAATAAAATAGCAAATGAATGAAAGCAAAACAGCAAGAATACACAAATGCTGGGATAAAAATATAACAGACAACACTGAGTTGTGATGCAGAATACAAGGTAATAAATTACTGAATTACTTCACTGCAATACTGTGAACACAAGGTGATTGTGAAGTGTAACACAAATTCTCTACTGCTCATATGTTGCACACAACAAGGAAAAAACACTAAGGTACTTACTGTAAGTATATAAGAAAAAGAACAACACAACAGACATAAAATAATGCACGAAAATTAACACTTAATTAAGAAGAGAAAAAAAATATTGCAATCAGTATATAATAAACACTGAGTCTAATCAAGAGTTACTGAATGTCACTAAGAAATCACTGGAAACACGAAAAGGAAATGTCTCAACACTCGCAAATGTCTCTGTGAAAAATATTATTCGCTAACACTGTAGCGACGTGGTGTAGAATGAGGTTGATGGTAGTGAAGGGTAGAGGTGGTGACTGGTGGGTGACTGCGTTCGCTGCTACTCCACACGTGATCGAGGAATTTGCGCTTAAATCGACGATGGACCCACACAGGAGGCTTTTAACGATGGCGCAACTGACGAAAAAACACACTCTGGCTCTTGATCCCCTATGTGGTCCATAACATATGGTGCTAGAAGCCGTAATAAGGGTACAAAACAGTGGTAGTGGTTGGGTGAGTGGGTGAGGCAGGGCGGTGGCAAGACACCGCGTGGTGAACATCAAAATGGTATACAATACCGACAGGTTGTTAGGTAAGACACATATGCA
This sequence comes from Cherax quadricarinatus, assembly GCF_038502225.1. NCBI lineage: Eukaryota > Metazoa > Arthropoda > Malacostraca > Decapoda > Parastacidae > Cherax > Cherax quadricarinatus. The sequence continues at coordinate 20,155 of NW_027198995.1, forward strand.
ACAGTTAGACAACTGTTCCTGCCTACTTTCTGTATTCGACTGAAGAAGCCTACTGTGTAGGCGAAACGTTTCGGAATAAAGTTGTCTAACTGTTGCATATGTGTCTTACCTAACAACACACCGCGTGGTGACTGGGCCTATGGGATGAATGGCGTAAGCCTCACTGGGGAACACTTGCACTAGGCGCGAAGATATTCTAAGCCGGGCTGGCTTAAAACAAACCCACAAAAATACCACAACACCACAGGGATGATAAAGCACTCAGAATGTCTAGAACTTGAAGCACAAAGCGATGAGGAAAACTGTACCCACATGGCTTGCTTGAGTACTGGGTTAGTCACCTGGGTTAGTTGCTGGCTGGCTTAGCTTAACCCTTCACACAGAATGATTTGATAATTTGTAACGATGAGCACAGCAGGGGTGGAAAGCTGGCTTGGCAGGCAAGGCTGGATGGTATAAGACTAGGCTGGACTGGACTTGGTCTGACTCCCCCACCACAGACTGTCGTGCTGGTTTGGCTTACTTTGCAAACTTGGGTCAACCCCTAAGGAGTGATGCAAATAAGCAGATAAACACTAATACAAGGAGACTGACCAGTGAATAATGTAGAGGCTGGTAGATGTTTTAGGTAGCTGGATAGGGGTAGGTCGAGCATTACCCTTCTCGGCAGGCCTAGCGTCACAGGATGGCGACCGGCTCAGTAGAAATTTATCTCCCGCTGGCACCAATTTGTCGTGGGGGTTCGGTAGGAGATATGATGGTTGAAGATAAACACACTTGTGGATGGTAATATTATATTGTCAGACTTTGGTAAGGGATGGGCCCAGCCTGCCTGCTTGCTGTATGTCTAAGCGTGGAGTGAGAGCGAGGCAGAGCATCCCACTAACTCATGCACATTCCGTGATGTCATACAGTCACTAGACCTAAGGATCTTCTATATAAACACATGTAAGGAGGATCAGCAACTATGCTGACACGTACGTCAGCTTGTGGGCGACCAGCAGTAACAGCCTAGTTGATCAGACCCTGACCCACCATGAGGCCTGGTCTCAGACCGGGCCGCGGGGGCGTTGACCCCCGAAACCCTCTCCAGGTAAACTCCAGGTAATTAATTAATTAACTGATTATAACCAGTTCAAGAAAGGACCAACGGGCTTATGTGAGAAATAAATTACCTGCATGAACGTCACTATTACGTTCATACAAGTAATTTGGCTAGAATGCAACTAAGATATGTTACTTACATTTTGTTGCACATCTGAGGTATGCAGGATTTTTAGACGCTCAAGGTTGCAGGAAAACATCCATCCTCTTGGTACCCGCGACCCTAACGATACACTCACACAAAACCGGGACCTAAAATTATATATATTACATAAGAAAGCATAACCAATAATTCTGGTATAATTGAAGTTAAGGTGGACTGTATGAATTGGGTTTGACTGGCTGAAAGAGGGGAAGGGGTCTATCACAGTTAATATTAGACATTTAACAAAATTTGTATAATTATTGACAGACTTTAGGATACCACTTACCAAATTTTATCTGTGGGTCGCTTGATGCAGCTGGATCACCCACAACATCTGACTAAATATATAGAACCTAAACTGGCCAGCTAGTCTACATAAAAAGACAGTTTACTTAGCTGTGGGTGGTGATGGTTCCTTATCTTCCCCATTCACATGCCAATTTTGAGGCCAGAATTCCATTAAGCCTCGGAAAATGCCGAAAATTCTGGTGCAAATTATAATGTGGTCCCACACATTTTATTCCAATATTGCGTCGTGGGTTTCACACTTATTTTTTCCAGTCTGATAGTCTGAGGCTGTTCCAATTCAATATAGCCTCGATGATGATGAATTATCTTGGCCAACTGTTCAGACCGGTCTTCAGTATGGCGTCTGTCTCTCCCAACAGCCGTTCCTACAACACCTTCCCCTCAGCACACAAAATTTTTCGAAGGGTTAAATCAGCATCATTTTTATACTCACTTACATTATTAAAGATTATACATTATGATTTACGGAAATTTAGAAAAAAAAATTCCACAGTAAAATCTTTGCTTCACCATTTCTGGATGTGCTAACTTGTGGCTCTCGTGAGTTGGAAACGGAGAGATAATCAAATGATACACCATCTGTGTTAGTGCTACTGGCCCATCTTTCATTCCTAGTGTGGAAAATAATGTATTTTCCGGAAAAATACAGTGTATTTTTTATGTAAATTAGTGTAATACATTGTATTTAATAAAATTTATGTTATAAAAAATGGGAAATTCTGCACCTGCACAGAAGAGACTCGCCATGTTTGAACTAGTTAACACAAACGTTAGTGAATAATCGGAAGAATTTTCGTTCTCTAGAGGTTAAATTGGGGTGACACCTCTCAAATAGGAGGCGAAATTGTTGGATGTGCATTCCTGCATAACTTGAGATATCAGGCGACTGGACAAGACAGCTCCAGGAACCTCAGATAAGTCTGTTTATGTTGTAACTCGGGCCAGTGTTATTTTCATGTATAGACAGTGAGATTTTCTGAGTATGATACATCTTGATCTCCAGTCAAATAGGTGAGTGATATTAAGATATATTCTCCTTCTGTTATATAAATGTGTATAAGTATCATTAATTTTAATATACAGTCCACCAATTTTTATATTTACCAGAATTCCTGGTGATGCATATTTCATTTGTAATTATAGGTCTAGAGCAACTTGTGGATATGACAGTTGTAGGTATTGAAGGGGGACATTCTTGTGACTTAGGTGTCCCAAATTCCTACTTGTATATGTAACACTGATAAATAATAATTATCTTTGTTACCATTTGCTGGTATGTAACTTACGAGTTACATCCAGATAAATGCAATTTTCCACATTTAATTTGCCTGTTGGTCCTTCTTGAACCGGAGGTAATTAGTGAAGTCATTAATTAGTTAATTACTTAATAATTATATTTGAAATGACTGAAGGAGGTGGATGATAAGTTCACAAATTTACTTAATGTGTAGTGGATTATAATTATTACAATATTAATTTGGATAAACCAAGTGTGGCTAAAGATTATATTAATGTGTATAATATTAATTTTGTTATGCCAAATTCTGGCAAGGATTTATATTAATTTGTATAATATTAATTTTGATAAGCCAAGTCTGGCTAAAGATTTGTATTAATGTACATTTAAAATTTATATTATAATTTTCTTACATGTAATTGCTACGCTCAAGTGTTGCTAGGATTTATTCAAAGGTAAGTTGTATCAGTGTTGTAAGTTGTAATCAGTGTTATTAATTAACTTGAATTTAATACATTGCATCATGGCTGAAAATGAGGAAATTAATATAGAAGACAAACATATGGAATATAGAGCAAAGAAAGCATCACTACAGGCTAGAAAAGGTCATGTAACCAAGGCACATAATAAGTGCTTGGAATTAATGAATCAAGAAACTGTGAATACTGATGATTTAAAATTGTATTTAGATGCTTTGGGGAATATATATGATTCATACAAATTATATTACAACAAATATGAAGGAGATTTATTAGTAAACTGTGTAGATGAGACTGAAGTTGATCTTATGATTAATCATTATTATGAATTAGAGGAAAAGATTCTTTCTTGTAAAAGTCAGGCCTTGAATAAATTAAAATGTGTAAACCAGGCAGTTAATCAATCTGCTCCAACAAATAAGATGTCTTTACCAAAACTCCTAGAATTATGTTTACCTGTATTGAATCCTGGAGAAAACTGGGAAGAGTTTTGGTCAATTTTTAAAGCAGCTGTGCATGATAGGAGTGATCTAGCCTGTGTAACTAAATTATTTTACCTCAAAGGACAGGTAAGAGGAGATGCTCACATACTCATACTGTACTTGCCTTTCCCAATGTACATGATTCTTACAAAGAAGCAGTTGACTTGTTGAAAGTCACTTATGGTAATATAGAACAAAGTAGGTTGGATCTAGTGAATATCATTGCTAATTTAAAATCTCCAGATCACACTTACAAAGGTTTACAGCAGTTTAGAGTTAAACTGGAGAGCACTCTCAAAACTTCTGTCATCAATGTCACAAAGGAAGACACCATATAGTCATGTGTAAGGGTCTATATGATAATGTTGACAATCCTGACACAACAGTGGCTAATGTAAAAATTGCTGCTAATGTTAATAATGATGGTTTTGCTGAAGTAGCCTTACCTGTGTTACAGGTAAAAATTGATGATAAAAGGCATAAATCAAAAAACGTAAATGCATTATTGGACCAGGGATCCCAGCGTACTTTCATAAAACGTAAATGTCTTGATGGTATGAAAGTACAGATGGGAGATCCCACAACTTTAAAATTATCTGGTTTTCTCTCGGATAAAAGGGCCCAATTGTATGACACTGTTTATGTAACTGTCAGGTTGAGCAATGAGAAAAAACGTGTTAATGCAGTAATTGTAGATAGACTTCCAGAGAAAATATCTACAGTAGGGCTTAGTAAAGCTACAGAAAGACTTTCACATAATGTAAATTTAGCACATTCTGGTGTAAGTGATGGTTCTGTAGACCCAATGAACATTTTGATAGGTAGTGACTGTTATGCCTCCTTTGTAAAGGGTATGGTAAAGAAATGTGGTGTCACCCTTTTGAAGACTGCAGGAGGCCATGTAATGTATGGTAGGATTCCTCGTAATAATAATGCATGACTAGAGGAAACTACAAATACCATAACTGTGTGTCTTACTCATTAAATCGTACCCCAGTATAATTCTTCCATAGAGGATGGTGTTGAGCCAGTGCATAAATTGTGGGAATTAGACAGCATTGGAATAAATGTAAATGAAGAAAGTCCAGATAATTCTTTTACTCAGGAACAATACCTGAGTGATGTAAAATTTGAATCTGGACAATACTGGGTACGACTTCCGTGGAGACTGAACCATCTAGAATTGCCCACTAATTACAGTGGACAATTAAAGGCTCAGCCCCGCAAACTGAGTTAGACACCAGAATTGTTAATGGCCTACAATGATATAATTGCTGAGCAATTAGTTAATAAATTTATAGAAGAGGTATCTCCTGAGCAAGCCAAAATTTATGGTCACTATTTGCCACATCACGGAGTGAAGAAGGATTCTTAGACCACTCCTTTGAGGATAGTGTTTAATTGTAGTGCCAGGAGTAACAAAAATGTACCTAGTTTAAATGACTGTTTGATGACAGATCCGTCGTTGACGGAAAAATTAGTAGGTATCTTATTAAATTTCAGGATCAAGAATTATGCCTTTACGGCTGACATAAGTAAACCTTTCCTAAGAGTGGGTTTACAAGAGGCTGACCGGGATTGTACCTGCTTCTTATGGCCTGAGAATCCTAGTGACCCACTTAGCCATCTGAAAACCTTTCACTTTAGGAGCGTATTATTTGGTGCTACATGCAGTCCGTTCCTACTTCAAGCGGCGATAAATGCACACCTTAAACGTATGGAAAGTCCATTGAGTAAAGTAATGAGCAAACAATTTTATGTGGACAATTTCCTGGGTGTGACGTCAACTGAAGAGGAACTGTTAATGACTTATGGAGAGGGTAATAAAATAATACAAAGTGTAAATATGCCTCTGAGGGAATGGAATAGTAATTCGTCCAAATTAAAGGACAAAATAAGTAAAGATTTCCCTGGGGTTGAAATGCCAAAATGTAGTAATGTATTGGGTTTAACTTGGGATACTGAGAGAGATTTGTTAATGTTAAAACCTAATAATTACAGTATGCCCAACAAATTAACTAAGAGAGTTTTGCTTGCTGATGTTTCAAAATGTTTTGATCCACTAGGTTTAGTGTCACCCCTTACTATAAGAGGGAAATTATTAATACAGGAAGCATGGAAACTTAAATGTGCTTGGGATGAAACCCTACCTGAGGAATTCATTAACAGATGGGATGAATTAATTGGTGATTATGAAAAAAATCCAATGTTGGAGTTCCCACGCCAGGTGGCCAATCTAAATGGGAAAAATGTACTCCACATTTTTTGTGATGCTTCAAAATTGGCATATGGAGGAGTTGCTTATCTTCAATGTAATAGTGCTATTTCTCTTGTTATGTCTAAGGCTAAAGTGTCTCCAATTAAATCACGTACCTTACCTCAGTTGGAATTAACAGCCATTTATGTAGGTGTCAAATTAGCTAATTATATAAGAAATAAGTTGCAGGAGATAAATATTAGCGACACTGTAATTTGATCTGTTAATGAGGTATCCTTACAATGGATTCGTAACGGAAACAGTAAAATTGTGTATGTACAAAACAGAGTCGCTGAAATTAATCAGATGCAAGAGAAGTATAATAGTTTGGGTCAGCATATGTTGACATTTAGTCATATACCTGGTGAGGAGAATCCAGCTGATTTCTTGTCTCGAGGTTTACCTTATGCTAAATTTGTAAATGCTGTATCATGGTTTAAAGGACCGAGCTGGATGGTAAATAAAGCTAATTGGCCTGTGCAAAAGGCGTATATTGCTCCAATAGTTTGCCCTTCCTTAGCTGTTGATATAAATAGGTATTCTTCTATACCCAAACTAATCAATGTAGCTAAGTTGGTGTTAAAATTTCTAAACAAGATGAATATCTCATATAAATTTTCACATCCTCTTGAATATTGGATAAAGAGGGTACAAGATGAAATCTATGGAAATGAGATTAAATTGATGATGGAAAGAAAAATTGTGAAAGGTTCCATGATAGAGAAATTGGGACTATTTAGAGAATAATGTAATTAGGTGCAGAGGTAGGTTGCAAAATGCTGAATTGGGTGATTATGCTAAACACCCATTCTCACTGCCCAAAACTCATCATCTAACAAATTTAATTGTTTTAAATGCCCATAAAAATGTAATGCATGGTGGGGTACAAGATACCTTAAATTGTATTAGGGAAACTTTCTGGATTCCACAAGGATGGCAAAGTGTAAAAAGGGTGATTAAATCTTGTGTAATATGTCGCCGTGTGGATGCCAGATCCTATATGTACCCAGGTCCTCCACCATTGCCAAAGGAGCATGTACAATCAGTGAAACCATTTGATGTAACAGGTGTAGACTATAGTGGTCCAATAATTTTAACAGGTACTTCAGATGGTGTTCCACTGAAAGTGTATGTTTGTTTGTTCACCTGTACTGCTACTTGGGCAGTTCATTTAGAAGTGGCACAGGACTTGTCTGCAGAACAGTTTATACAGCTGTTTTGAAAATTTGCAGCTAGGAGATCCTGTCCAAGATTGATGATTTCGGATAATGCCACAAATTTTGTAGCAGGTGCTCAACGTTTGATAGAGTTAAATAATAGTAACGATGTTCAATCTCTGTTAACCCAATGAGGGTGTACCTGGAAATTTATTACTCCTAGAGCCCCTTGGCAGGGGGGGCTGCACGAAAGACTTACAGGCACAGTGAAGCGGTGTCTCCATAAAGTACTACACAGGAAGAAAATTAATTTGGAAGAATTCCATGCAGTGTTAGTGGAGGCGGAAAATCGGATAAATAATAGGCCTCTCTCGTACATGAGTGATACACCTGATACAGATGTATTAACACCTTCTCACCTAATGTGTGGAAGGAAATTGGAAGCTGCCCCTGTCTATAGAGATTATCTGGAAGAAAGTGACGAAGATTACAATGATGCGGCAGTGTTGTGTGATAAATTTAAATGTTAAATAAAGTAATTGATCATTGTCTAATATGTGGCATAAGGAATATCTTCTTACACTATGTGAACACTTTTATGGTGCGACAGAGGAAGTAAATTGACAGAACATTCAACCAGGCGACATTGTGTTGATTGATACTGAACAACATCGAACATTGTGGCCTCTGGGCAAAGTATTGACTTTGTACCCAGATGCACAAGGTGTTGTCCGGAATGTCAAAGTGTTGTGTCGTGGCCAGGAAAGTTTATGCACAATTAATAAATTGATTCCCTTGGAATTAAATGGCATTCAATCAACCGTAAATGAAAATCTGAGGGAAAGTAACACGAGTGATATTGAAGATAACGCTGACCGAGTGATGCCTGAAGATGAAATCGTGGTAAGACCTACTAGGAGAACAACCACTGAAGCCAGAACTGGCTGGAACCGTCTCCTAAAGGAAGGAGTAATTTGAGTCGTTTAGCAACGAACTCCGGCCGGCCACAGTGTGGAAAATAATGTATTTTCAAGAAAAAATACAGTGTATTTTGTTATGTAAATTAGTGTAATACATTGTATTTAATAAAATTTATGTTACAAAAAATGGAAAATTCTGTGCCTGCACAGAAGAGACTCGCCAAGTTTGAACTAGTAAACACAAACGTTAGTGAATAATTGGAAGAATTTTTGCGCTTTAGAGGTTAAATTGGGCTGACACCTCTCAAATAGGAGGCGAAATTGTTGGATGTGCATTCCTGCATAACTTGAGATATCAGGCGACTGGACAAGACAGCTCCAGGAACCTCAGATAAGTCTGTTTATGTTGTAACTCGGGCCAGTGTTATTTTCATGTATAGACAGTGAGATTTTCTGAGTATGATACATCTTGATCTCCAGTCAAATTGGTGAGTGATATTAAGATATATTCTCCTTCTGTTATATAAATGTGTATAAGTATCATTAATTTTAATATACAGTCCACCAATTTTTATATTTACCAGAATTCCTGGTGATGCATATTTCATATTTAATTATAGGTCTAGAGCAATTTGTGAATATGACAGTTGTAGGTATCGAAGGGGACATTTTTGTGACCTAGGTGTCCCAAATTCCTACTTGCATGTGTAACTTTGATGAATAATAATCTTTTTTCCATTTACTGGTATGTACCTTATGAGTTACATCTAGATAAATGCAATTTTCCACACCTAGCATATCATTTGGGTGATCGATCGTGTCGTGAGAAATACTGTCGACGTGTGTTGCCACGTTACTGCTATCAACAACATGTAGTCCTTCTGTTAACTGTGATGCTATAAAGTTTTCGTCCGAAAATAAATCATCAATAAATGGCCAGAGATCAGTTGCTCTAAAACCATTTATAGATTTATCGATAGTATATGTCTATGCACTAGTAAATATCTCTGCTACATTAGTTTGGGTTATTCGCTTTCCAGCATCCAGTTATCTACTGCTCCGTTGTAAGCAGCCATCAATGATTTGAAGTATGATAGATCAAGAGGCTGCATTTTGTGAGTACAATGTGGATGCAAAGTAATCAAAGTTATGCCATTCTCTCTGGCAAAGTCAATGGCAGCAAGAGTTTTATGAATGTGGTGGCCATATAGAATTATAATGTGATTTTCGCCTTTTGTTGGTTTAGCATGAGTAACAAAGTGATGAGGCCAGTCTAGGAAACAATCTACATCAGACCATTCTTTAGCAGTGCAGCTGGAGATAGATCCAGGTGGGCTGCCAGTTATTACAAGCGGTGTCCTCCTTTTGCGGGCGAATACAAACATTGGGGGAATATATGTTCCAGCTGCATTTAGTGCACAAAGAACAGTTGTTGTCTGGCTGGTTATGCGTCCAATTGATTTTGCTCCTTTTGTTGCCATAATATTGACAGGATTCTGCACAGTCGTTAGACATGTCTCATCCAAATTCTAGACTTGTCTTGGACTATACATTGTAGTATACCTTGAAAATCTGACAAGCTTTTGCCATACTAGTAGCCTCTGGTTTTCTAATAGATAGCGTTGGATTTCTTTGCAAAAACCCTGTTAGCTAATCTTTTCCAGCCACTTTTGAAGTCGTACAAAACCGGTGGGGGGATCTTGATCTTTTCTGCGAATTCAAAAGCAAGACGCCGTACGTCAGTAGTTGTGAGATCAAACAAAGCCTTTTCCATTGCTTGAATATTACTCACTAATGTGACCTCTAAATATTCATCATAATGTGGTCTGAAACGGCCAAGCAGGGCAACACTAGGGTTCTTGACTTTCCCGTCTCAATGCCGTCTCAGAGTTTTGTATGGGATACCATAATTCCTAGATGTAGTTTTTAGTGGTGTACCATCCTGAATTGCTTGAAGAGCTTTCTGTAGAACACTTTCTCCATAGGAAGGACAGTTTATCTTCCTCTTAAAAACACGCGGCATCTCTCACTTGAAACAAACAAGAAAAACATTATAGCTTTTTAGATAAGGTTTATAGAATTAAGAGCTAGCATAAAATTTTTATTATATATGACTTCATACAATACATTACTGGCTGTATTAACAAGCACACGAAACAACAGCAAGCAAAGCTATAAATCAAAAACACCTAATAACGAGTAGGGGTAAAAAGCCTCCACTAGGCTTCTTGCTCCACAGAGATTTAGGTTTTTTACCCCAGTCACCATTTTGAAGTGAACAAAACACAACCCCTCGACAACACTATATTGACTTGTAAATTGCGATGCAAGGCAATCTTAAGACCTCTTGCACACTATCTATCTATTAGCAAAGCACACAATATTTGCACAAGGTGTCACTATCATAACACTGTACCTACAAAAATGGAGGCAAAAGAGAAAAACAAGTGTTGACTTCCTTTCCGACTGAGCTGATAGTGTAAATAACTTCTGATAGATGGAGTTGAAACTTTTTACTTCTGATGGCCTTTTTACCTCTCATGGGCCTTTTACTCCGCCTTACCCTAATCTCTTACAATTTCAAGCGCCTGGTTAGTCTAATTAGATATCTGTTACGGACAACGTGTTGCAGAACCTCTTGTAACTTTATGGCGAGTTGCAAACATGATAAATTTAATGTTGTGTATTAATAATTGTTTTGTAGATGCTAAATAATTAATTCATTACCTGCAGAATACCTGAAGGGTGTTCCCGGGGGTCAACCTCCCCCCCCCCCCCCGCGGCCCAGTCCATGACCAGGCACCGCAGTGGATCAGGGCCTGATCAACCAGGCTGTTACTGCTGGCCACACGTAAGCTTACATACGAACCACAGCCCGGCTGGTCTTCCCCACTATAATATTTATACAGTCTACTCTAAAACTCATTTAATGAATCCTAGCTTAACTCTGTACATCTGTTAAGGAGATTATTATTAAAAGTAGAGGCTCCAAATGTGATGATTGCTCTTCCAGAGAGGCAGTCTCGGAGGCACCCAGGGAGGACCCAGGATTCCATGTGATGATTGCTCTTCCAGAGAGGCAATCTCGGAGGCACCGAGGGAGGACCCAGGAGACCGTGTGGTGAATGCTCTTCCAGAGAGGCAGTCTTGGAGGCACCCAGGGAGGACCCAGGAGACCGTGTGGTGAATGCTCTTCCAGAGAGGCAGTCTTGGAGGCACCCAGGGAGGACCCAGGAGACCGTGTGGTGAATGCTCTTCCAGAGAGGCAGTCTCGGAGGCACCCAGGGAGGACCCAGGAAACCGTGTGGTGAATGCTCTTCCAGAGAGGCAGTCTCGGAGGCACCCAGGGAGGACCCAGGAGACCGTGTGGAGAATGCTCTTCCAGAGAGGCAGTCTTGGAGGCACCCAGGGAGGACCCAGGAGACCGTGTGGTGAATGCTCTTCCAGAGAGGCAGTCTCGGAGGCACCCAGGGAGGACCCAGGAGACCGTGTGGTGAATGCTCTTCCAGAGAGGCAGTCTTGGAGGCACCCAGGGAGGACCCAGGAGACCGTGTGGTGAATGCTGTTCCAGAGAGGCAGTCTTGGAGGCACCCAGGGAGGACCCAGGAGACCGTGTGGTGAATGCTCTTCCAGAGAGGCAGTCTCGGAGGCACCCAGGGAGGACCCAGGAGACCGTGTGGTGAATGCTCTTCCAGAGAGGCAGTCTCGGAGGCACCCAGGGAGGACCCAGGAGACCGTGTGGTGAATGCTGTTCCAGAGAGGCAGTCTTGGAGGCACCCAGGGAGGACCCAGGAGACCGTGTGGTGAATGCTCTTCCAGAGAGGCAGTCTCGGAGGCACCCAGGGAGGACCCAGGAGACCGTGTGGTGAATGCTCTTCCAGAGAGGCAGTCTCGGAGGCACCCAGGGAGGACCCAGGAGACCGTGTGGAGAATGCTCTTCCAGAGAGGCAGTCTTGGAGGCACCCAGGGAGGACCCAGGAGACCGTGTGGTGAATGCTCTTCCAGAGAGGCAGTCTCGGAGGCACCCAGGGAGGACCCAGGAGACCGTGTGGTGAATGCTCTTCCAGAGAGGCAGTCTTGGAGGCACCCAGGGAGGACCCAGGAGACCGTGTGGTGAATGCTCTTCCAGAGAGGCAGTCTCGGAGGCACCCAGGGAAGACCCAGGAGACCGTGTGGTGAATGCTCTTCCAGAGAGGCAGTCTTGGAGGCACCCAGGGAGGATCCAGGAGACCGTGTGGTGAATGCTCTTCCAGAGAGGCAGTCTCGGAGGCACCCAGGGAGGACCCAGGAGACCGTGTGGTGAATGCTCTTCCAGAGAGGCAGTCTCGGAGGCACCCAGGGAGGACCCAGGAAACCGTGTGGTGAATGCTCTTCCAGAGAGGCAGTCTCGGAGGCACCCAGGGAGGACCCAGGAGACCGTGTGGAGAATGCTCTTCCAGAGAGGCAGTCTTGGAGGCACCCAGGGAGGACCCAGGAGACCGTGTGGTGAATGCTCTTCCAGAGAGGCAGTCTCGGAGGCACCCAGGGAGGACCCAGGAGACCGTGTGGTGAATGCTCTTCCAGAGAGGCAGTCTTGGAGGCACCCAGGGAGGACCCAGGAGACCGTGTGGTGAATGCTGTTCCAGAGAGGCAGTCTTGGAGGCACCCAGGGAGGACCCAGGAGACCGTGTGGTGAATGCTCTTCCAGAGAGGCAGTCTCGGAGGCACCCAGGGAGGACCCAGGAGACCGTGTGGTGAATGCTCTTCCAGAGAGGCAGTCTCGGAGGCACCCAGGGAGGACCCAGGAGACCGTGTGGTGAATGCTGTTCCAGAGAGGCAGTCTTGGAGGCACCCAGGGAGGACCCAGGAGACCGTGTGGTGAATGCTCTTCCAGAGAGGCAGTCTCGGAGGCACCCAGGGAGGACCCAGGAGACCGTGTGGTGAATGCTCTTCCAGAGAGGCAGTCTCGGAGGCACCCAGGGAGGACCCAGGAGACCGTGTGGAGAATGCTCTTCCAGAGAGGCAGTCTTGGAGGCACCCAGGGAGGACCCAGGAGACCGTGTGGTGAATGCTCTTCCAGAGAGGCAGTCTCGGAGGCACCCAGGGAGGACCCAGGAGACCGTGTGGTGAATGCTCTTCCAGAGAGGCAGTCTTGGAGGCACCCAGGGAGGACCCAGGAGACCGTGTGGTGAATGCTCTTCCAGAGAGGCAGTCTCGGAGGCACCCAGGGAGGACCCAGGAGACCGTGTGGTGAATGCTCTTCCAGAGAGGCAGTCTTGGAGGCACCCAGGGAGGACCCAGGAGACCGTGTGGTGAATGCTCTTCCAGGGAGGCAGTCTCGGAGGCACCCAGGGAGGACCCAGGAGACCGTGTGGTGAATGCTCTTCCAGAGAGGCAGTCTCGGAGGCACCCAGGGAGGACCCAGGAGACCGTGTGGTGAATACTCTTCCAGAGAGGCAGTCTTGGAGGCACCCAGGGAGGACCCAGGAGACCGTGTGGTGAATGCTCTTCCAGAGAGGCAGTCTTGGAGGCACCCAGGGAGGACCCAGGAGACCGTGTGGTGAATGCTCTTCCAGAGAGGCAGTCTCGGAGGCACCCAGGGAGGACCCAGGAGACCGTGTGGTGAATGCTCTTCCAGAGAGGCAGTCTTGGAGGCACCCAGGGAGGACCCAGGAGACCGTGTGGTGAATGCTCTTCCAGAGAGGCAGTCTTGGAGGCACCCAGGGAGGACCCAGGAGACCGTGTGGTGAATGCTCTTCCAGAGAGGCAGTCTTGGAGGCACCCAGGGAGGACCAAGGAGACCGTGTGGTGAATGCTCTTCCAGAGAGGCAGTCTTGGAGGCACCCAGGGAGGACCCAGGAGACCGTGTGGTGAATGCTCTTCCAGAGAGGCAGTCTCGGAGGCACCCAGGGAGGACCCAGGAGACCGTGTGGTGAATGCTCTTCCAGAGAGGCAGTCTTGGAGGCACCCAGGGAGGACCTAGGAGACCGTGTGGTGAATGCTCTTCCAGAGAGGCAGTCTTGGAGGCACCCAGGGAGGACCCAGGAGACCGTGTGGTGAATGCTCTTCCAGAGAGGCAGTCTTGGAGGCACCCAGGGAGGACCTAGGAGACCGTGTGGTGAATGCTCTTCCAGAGAGGCAGTCTTGGAGGCACCCAGGGAGGACCCAGGAGACCGTGTGGTGAATGCTCTTCCAGAGAGGCAGTCTTGGAGGCACCCAGGGAGGACCTAGGAGGTCGTCAGCCCACTCAGGAAGTTGAGTAAAACTTAATTTTCCTCAGTACTTGCCATGATTATTTAGTTGATTCAGATTTGAAATGTATTTCTTTACAAATACGAAAGGGGTTCAATATAACGAAGTGACATTGTTACCGGTGCGAGATCACTCTACAATATTTCTGGCAGGTACCAAAGACGGGAAAAAGTGGTTTAAAAAACATGGGGGCAAACATTTGTCTTTTTAAACCAGTTTGTAGGTATAATAATAATAATAATAATAATAATAATAATAATAATAATAATAATAATAATAATAATAATAATAATAATTATTATTATAAAGGCAAAGGGGACAAAAGAGAGTGCAAAAATTATAGGGGGATAAGTCTGTTGAGCCCTTTGATTGAACTTTGTATAGAAAGGGGTTTAGTTATAGGTAATACATATTTTAAGAAAAAGAGGATAAATAAGTATACACGATATGATGTAGGGCGAAATGACAGTAGTTTGTTGGATTATGTATTGGTAGATAAAAGACTGTTGAGTAGACTTCAGGATGTACATGTTTATAGAGGGGCCACAGATATATCAGATCACTTTCTAGTTGTAGCTACACTGAGAGTAAAAGGTATATGGGATACAAGGAGAATAGAAGCATCAGGGAAGAGAGAGGTGAAGGTTTATAAACTAAAAGAGGAGGCAGTTAGGGTAAGATATAAACAGCTATTGGAGGATAGATGGGCTAATGAGAGCATAGGCAATGGGGTCGAAGAGGTATGGGGTAGGTTTAAAAATGTAGTGTTAGAGTGTTCAGCAGAAGTTTGTGGTTACAGGAAAGTGGGTGCAGGAGGGAAGAGGAGCGATTGGTGGAATGATGATGTAAAGAGAGTAGTAAGGGAGAAAAAGTTAGCATATGAGAAGTTTTTACAAAGTAGAAGTGATGCAAGGAGGGAAGAGTATATGGAGAAAAAGAGAGAAGTTAAGAGAGTGGTGAAGCAATGTAAAAAGAGAGCAAATGAGAGAGTGGGTGAGATGTTATCAACAAATTTTGTTGAAAATAAGAAAAAGTTTTGGAGTGAGATTAACAAGTTAAGAAAGCCTAGAGAACAAATGGATTTGTCAGTTAAAAATAGGAGAGGAGAGTTATTAAATGGAGAGTTAGAGGTATTGGGAAGATGGAAGGAATATTTTGAGGAATTGTTAAATGTTGATGAAGATAGGGAAGCTGTGATTTCGTGTATAGGGCAAGGAGGAATAACATCTTGTAGGAGTGAGGAAGAGCCAGTTGTGAGTGTGGGGGAAGTTCGTGAGGCAGTAGGTAAAATGAAAGGGGGTAAGGCAGCCGGGATTGATGGGATAAAGATAGAAATGTTAAAAGCAGGTGGGGATATAGTTTTGGAGTGGTTGGTGCAATTATTTAATAAATGTATGGAAGAGGGTAAGGTACCTAGGGATTGGCAGAGAGCATGCATAGTTCCTTTGTATAAAGGCAAAGGGGATAAAAGAGAGTGCAAAAATTATAGGGGGCTAAGTCTGTTGAGTGTACCTGGTAAAGTGTATGGTAGAGTTATAATTGAAAGAATTAAGAGTAAGACGGAGAATAGGATAGCAGATGAACAAGGAGGTTTTAGGAAAGGTAGGGGGTGTGTGGACCAGGTGTTTACAGTGAAACATATAAGTGAACAGTATTTAGATAAGGCTAAAGAGGTCTTTGTGGCATTTATGGATTTGGAAAAGGCGTATGACAGGGTGGATAGGGGGGCAATGTGGCAGATGTTGCAAGTGTATGGTGTAGGAGGTAGGTTACTGAAAGCAGTGAAGAGTTTTTACGAGGATAGTGAGGCTCAAGTTAGAGTATGTAGGAAAGAGGGAAATTTTTTCCCAGTAAAAGTAGGCCTTAGACAAGGATGTGTGATGTCACCGTGGTTGTTTAATATATTTATAGATGGGGTTGTAAGAGAAGTAAATGCGAGGGTCTTGGCAAGAGGCGTGGAGTTAAAAGATAAAGAATCACACACAAAGTGGGAGTTGTCACAGCTGCTCTTTGCTGATGACACTGTGCTCTTGGGAGATTCTGAAGAGAAGTTGCAGAGATTGGTGGATGAATTTGGTAGGGTGTGCAAAAGAAGAAAATTAAAGGTGAATACAGGAAAGAGTAAGGTTATGAGGATAACAAAAAGATTAGGTGATGAAAGATTGAATATCAGATTGGAGGGAGAGAGTATGGAGGAGGTGAACGTATTCAGATATTTGGGAGTGGACGTGTCAGCGGATGGGTCTATGAAAGATGAGGTGAATCATAGAATTGATGAGGGAAAAAGAGTGAGTGGTGCACTTAGGAGTCTGTGGAGACAAAGAACTTTGTCCTTGGAGGCAAAGAGGGGAATGTATGAGAGTATAGTTTTACCAACGCTCTTATATGGGTGTGAAGCGTGGGTGATGAATGTTGCAGCGAGGAGAAGGCTGGAGGCAGTGGAGATGTCATGTCTGAGGGCAATGTGTGGTGTGAATATAATGCAGAGAATTCGTAGTTTGGAAGTTAGGAGGAGGTGCGGGATTACCAAAACTGTTGTCCAGAGGGCTGAGGAAGGG
>NW_027198996.1:0-36981 GCF_038502225.1 Cherax quadricarinatus
CAACAATGAGATGACACACTGGCTAGAGTTAGTGAAGTTTGGGGTCACATAGGTGATACAACAATGAGATGACACACTGGCTAGAGTTAGTCAAGTTTGGGGTCACATAGGTGATACAACAATGAGATGACACACTGGCTAGAGTTAGTCAAGTTTGGGGTCACATAGGTGATACAACAATGAGATGACACACTGGCTAGAGTTAGTCAAGTTTGGGGTCACATAGGTGATACAACAATGAGATGACACACTGGCTAGAGTTAGTGAAGTTTGGGGTCACATAGGTGATACAACAATGAGATGACACACTGGCTAGAGTTAGTGAAGTTTGGGGTCACATAGGTGATACAACAATGAGATGACACACTGGCTAGAGTTAGTCAAGTTTGGGGTCACATAGGTGATACAACAATGAGATGACACACTGGCTAGAGTTAGTCAAGTTTGGGGTCACATAGGTGATACAACAATGAGATGACACACTGGCTAGAGTTAGTCAAGTTTGGGGTCACATAGGTGATACAACAATGAGATGACACACTGGCTAGAGTTAGTCAAGTTTGGGGTCACATAGGTGATACAACAATGAGATGACACACTGGCTAGAGTTAGTCAAGTTTGGGGTCACATAGGTGATACAACAATGAGATGACACACTGGCTAGAGTTAGTCAAGTTTGGGGTCACATAGGTGATACAACAATGAGATGACACACTGGCTAGAGTTAGTCAAGTTTGGGGTCACATAGGTGATACAACAATGAGATGACACACTGGCTAGAGTTAGTCAAGTTTGGGGTCACATAGGTGATACAACAATGAGATGACACACTGGCTAGAGTTAGTCAAGTTTGGGGTCACATAGGTGATACAACAATGAGATGACACACTGGCTAGAGTTAGTCAAGTTTGGGGTCACATAGGTGATACAACAATGAGATGACACACTGGCTAGAGTTAGTCAAGTTTGGGGTCACATAGGTGATACAACAATGAGATGACACACTGGCTAGAGTTAGTGAAGTTTGGGGTCACATAGGTGATACAACAATGAGATGACACACTGGCTAGAGTTAGTCAAGTTTGGGGTCACATAGGTGATACAACAATGAGATGACACACTGGCTAGAGTTAGTCAAGTTTGGGGTCACATAGGTGATACAACAATGAGATGACACACTGGCTAGAGTTAGTGAAGTTTGGGGTCACATAGGTGATACAACAATGAGATGACACACTGGCTAGAGTTAGTCAAGTTTGGGGTCACATAGGTGATACAACAATGAGATGACACACTGGCTAGAGTTAGTGGCTAAGTTTGGGGTCACATAGGTGATACAACAATGAGATGACACACTGGCTAGAGTTAGTCAAGTTTGGGGTCACATAGGTGATACAACAATGAGATGACACACTGGCTAGAGTTAGTCAAGTTTGGGGTCACATAGGTGATACAACAATGAGATGACACACTGGCTAGAGTTAGTCAAGTTTGGGGTCACATAGGTGATACAACAATGAGATGACACACTGGCTAGAGTTAGTCAAGTTTGGGGTCACATAGGTGATACAACAATGAGATGACACACTGGCTAGAGTTAGTAGAAGTTTGGGGTCACATAGGTGATACAACAATGAGATGACACACTGGCTAGAGTTAGTGAAGTTTGGGGTCACATAGGTGATACAACAATGAGATGACACACTGGCTAGAGTTAGTGAAGTTTGGGGTCACATAGGTGATACAACAATGAGATGACACACTGGCTAGAGTTAGTGAAGTTTGGGGTCACATAGGTGATACAACAATGATGACACATGACAGTTTGGGGTCACATAGGTGATACAACAATAGATGACACACTGGCTAGAGTTAGTGAAGTTTGGGGTCACATAGGTGATACAACAATGAGATGACACACTGGCTAGAGTTAGTCAAGTTTGGGGTCACATAGGTGATACAACAATGAGATGACACACTGGCTAGAGTTAGTCAAGTTTGGGGTCACATAGGTGATACAACAATGAGATGACACACTGGCTAGAGTTAGTCAAGTTTGGGGTCACATAGGTGATACAACAATGATATGACACACTGGCTAGAGTTAGAGTTAGTCAAGTTTGGGGTCACATAGGTGATACAACAATGAGATGACACACTGGCTAGAGTTAGTCAAGTTTGGGGTCACATAGGTGATACAACAATGAGATGACACACTGGCTAGAGTTAGTGAAGTTTGGGGTCACATAGGTGATACAACAATGAGATGACACACTGGCTAGAGTTAGTGAAGTTTGGGGTCACATAGGTGATACAACAATGAGATGACACACTGGCTAGAGTTAGTGAAGTTTGGGGTCACATAGGTGATACAACAATGAGATGACACACTGGCTAGAGTTAGTGAAGTTTGGGGTCACATAGGTGATACAACAATGAGATGACACACTGGCTAGAGTTAGTCAAGTTTGGGGTCACATAGGTGATACAACAATGAGATGACACACTGGCTAGAGTTAGTGAAGTTTGGGGTCACATAGGTGATACAACAATGAGATGACACACTGGCTAGAGTTAGTCAAGTTTGGGGTCACATAGGTGATACAACAATGAGATGACACACTGGCTAGAGTTAGTACAGTTTGGGGTCACATAGGTGATACAACAATGAGATGACACACTGGCTAGAGTTAGTCAAGTTTGGGGTCACATAGGTGATACAACAATGAGATGACACACTGGCTAGAGTTAGTCAAGTTTGGGGTCACATAGGTGATACAACAATGAGATGACACACTGGCTAGAGTTAGTCAAGTTTGGGGTCACATAGGTGATACAACAATGAGATGACACACTGGCTAGAGTTAGTCAAGTTTGGGGTCACATAGGTGATACAACAATGAGATGACACACTGGCTAGAGTTAGTCAAGTTTGGGGTCACATAGGTGATACAACAATGAGATGACACACTGGCTAGAGTTAGTCAAGTTTGGGGTCACATAGGTGATACAACAATGAGATGACACACTGGCTAGAGTTAGTCAAGTTTGGGGTCACATAGGTGATACAACAATGAGATGACACACTGGCTAGAGTTAGTCAAGTTTGGGGTCACATAGGTGATACAACAATGAGATGACACACTGGCTAGAGTTAGTGAAGTTTGGGGTCACATAGGTGATACAACAATGAGATGACACACTGGCTAGAGTTAGTCAAGTTTGGGGTCACATAGGTGATACAACAATGAGATGACACACTGGCTAGAGTTAGTGAAGTTTGGGGTCACATAGGTGATACAACAATGAGATGACACACTGGCTAGAGTTAGTCAAGTTTGGGGTCACATAGGTGATACAACAATGAGATGACACACTGGCTAGAGTTAGTGAAGTTTGGGGTCACATAGGTGATACAACAATGAGATGACACACTGGCTAGAGTTAGTGAAGTTTGGGGTCACATAGGTGATACAACAATGAGATGACACACTGGCTAGAGTTAGTCAAGTTTGGGGTCACATAGGTGATACAACAATGAGATGACACACTGGCTAGAGTTAGTGAAGTTTGGGGTCACATAGGTGATACAACAATGAGATGACACACTGGCTAGAGTTAGTCAAGTTTGGGGTCACATAGGTGATACAACAATGAGATGACACACTGGCTAGAGTTAGTGAAGTTTGGGGTCACATAGGTGATACAACAATGAGATGACACACTGCTAGAGTTACAAGTTTGGGGTCACATAGGTGGATGACACACTGGCTAGAGTTAGTCAAGTTTGGGGTCACATAGGTGATACAACAATGAGATGACACACTGGCTAGAGTTAGTCAAGTTTGGGGTCACATAGGTGATACAACAATGAGATGACACACTGGCTAGAGTTAGTCAAGTTTGGGGTCACATAGGTGATACAACAATGAGATGACACACTGGCTAGAGTTAGTCAAGTTTGGGGTCACATAGGTGATACAACAATGAGATGACACACTGGCTAGAGTTAGTCAAGTTTGGGGTCACATAGGTGATACAACAATGAGATGACACACTGGCTAGAGTTAGTCAAGTTTGGGGTCACATAGGTGATACAACAATGAGATGACACACTGGCTAGAGTTAGTCAAGTTTGGGGTCACATAGGTGATACAACAATGAGATGACACACTGGCTAGAGTTAGTGAAGTTTGGGGTCACATAGGTGATACAACAATGAGATGACACACTGGCTAGAGTTAGTCAAGTTTGGGGTCACATAGGTGATACAACAATGAGATGACACACTGGCTAGAGTTAGTCAAGTTTGGGGTCACATAGGTGATACAACAATGATACAACAAGATGACACACTGGCTAGAGTTAGTCAAGTTTGGGGTCACATAGGTGATACAACAATGAGATGACACACTGGCTAGAGTTAGTCAAGTTTGGGGTCACATAGGTGATACAACAATGAGATGACACACTGGCTAGAGTTAGTGAAGTTTGGGGTCACATAGGTGATACAACAATGAGATGACACACTGGCTAGAGTTAGTCAAGTTTGGGGTCACATAGGTGATACAACAATGAGATGACACACTGGCTAGAGTTAGTGAAGTTTGGGGTCACATAGGTGATACAACAATGAGATGACACACTGGCTAGAGTTAGTCAAGTTTGGGGTCACATAGGTGATACAACAATGAGATGACACACTGGCTAGAGTTAGTGAAGAGTTAGTGGCTAAGTTTGAAGGGGTCACATAGGTGATACAACAATGAGATGACACACTGGCTAGAGTTAGTCAAGTTTGGGGTCACATAGGTGATACAACAATGAGATGACACACTGGCTAGAGTTAGTCAAGTTTGGGGTCACATAGGTGATACAACAATGAGATGACACACTGGCTAGAGTTAGTGAAGTTTGGGGTCACATAGGTGATACAACAATGAGATGACACACTGGCTAGAGTTAGTGAAGTTTGGGGTCACATAGGTGATACAACAATGAGATGACACACTGGCTAGAGTTAGTCAAGTTTGTGGGATCACTGGCTAGAGTTATAGGTGATACAACAATGAGATGACACACTGGCTAGAGTTAGTGAAGTTTGGGGTCACATAGGTGATACAACAATGAGATGACACACTGGCTAGAGTTAGTCAAGTTTGGGGTCACATAGGTGATACAACAATGAGATGACACACTGGCTAGAGTTAGTCAAGTTTGGGGTCACATAGGTGATACAACAATGAGATGACACACTGGCTAGAGTTAGTCAAGTTTGGGGTCACATAGGTGATACAACAATGAGATGACACACTGGCTAGAGTTAGTGAAGTTTGGGGTCACATAGGTGATACAACAATGATATGACACACTGGCTAGAGTTAGTGAAGTTTGGGGTCACATAGGTGATACAACAATGAGATGACACACTGGCTAGAGTTAGTCAAGTTTGGGGTCACATAGGTGATACAACAATGAGATGACACACTGGCTAGAGTTAGTCAAGTTTGGGGTCACATAGGTGATACAACAATGAGATGACACACTGGCTAGAGTTAGTGAAGTTTGGGGTCACATAGGTGATACAACAATGAGATGACACACTGGCTAGAGTTAGTCAAGTTTGGGGTCACATAGGTGATACAACAATGAGATGACACACTGGCTAGAGTTAGTCAAGTTTGGGGTCACATAGGTGATACAACAATGAGATGACACACTGGCTAGAGTTAGTCAAGTTTGGGGTCACATAGGTGATACAACAATGAGATGACACACTGGCTAGAGTTAGTGACACACAAGTTTGGGGTCACATAGGTGATACAACAATGAGATGACACACTGGCTAGAGTTAGTGAAGTTTGGGGTCACATAGGTGATACAACAATGAGATGACACACTGGCTAGAGTTAGTCAAGTTTGGGGTCACATAGGTGATACAACAATGAGATGACACACTGGCTAGAGTTAGTCAAGTTTGGGGTCACATAGGTGATACAACAATGAGATGACACACTGGCTAGAGTTAGTCAAGTTTGGGGTCACATAGGTGATACAACAATGAGATGACACACTGGCTAGAGTTAGTCAAGTTTGGGGTCACATAGGTGATACAACAATGAGATGACACACTGGCTAGAGTTAGTCAAGTTTGGGGTCACATAGGTGATACAACAATGAGATGACACACTGGCTAGAGTTAGTCAAGTTTGGGGTCACATAGGTGATACAACAATGAGATGACACACTGGCTAGAGTTAGTCAAGTTTGGGGTCACATAGGTGATACAACAATGAGATGACACACTGGCTAGAGTTAGTCAAGTTTGGGGTCACATAGGTGATACAACAATGAGATGACACACTGGCTAGTTTGGGGTCACATAGGTGATACAACAATGAGATGACACACTGGCTAGAGTTAGTCAAGTTTGGGGTCACATAGGTGATACAACAATGAGATGACACACTGGCTAGAGTTAGTCAAGTTTGGGGTCACATAGGTGATACAACAATGAGATGACACACTGGCTAGAGTTAGTCAAGTTTGGGGTCACATAGGTGATACAACAATGAGATGACACACTGGCTAGAGTTAGTCAAGTTTGGGGTCACATAGGTGATACAACAATGAGATGACACACTGGCTAGAGTTAGTGAAGTTTGGGGTCACATAGGTGATACAACAATGAGATGACACACTGGCTAGAGTTAGTCAAGTTTGGGGTCACATAGGTGATACAACAATGAGATGACACACTGGCTAGAGTTAGTGAAGTTTGGGGTCACATAGGTGATCAACAACATAGGTGATACAACAATGAGATGACACACTGGCTAGAGTTAGTGAAGTTTGGGGTCACATAGGTGATACAACAATGAGATGACACACTGGCTAGAGTTAGTGAAGTTTGGGGTCACATAGGTGATACAACAATGAGATGACACACTGGCTAGAGTTAGTGAAGTTTGGGGTCACATAGGTGATACAACAATGAGATGACACACTGGCTAGAGTTAGTCAAGTTTGGGGTCACATAGGTGATACAACAATGAGATGACACACTGGCTAGAGTTAGTCAAGTTTGGGGTCACATAGGTGATACAACAATGAGATGACACACTGGCTAGAGTTAGTGAAGTTTGGGGTCACATAGGTGATACAACAATGAGATGACACACTGGCTAGAGTTAGTCAAGTTTGGGGTCACATAGGTGATACAACAATGAGATGACACACTGGCTAGAGTTAGTCAAGTTTGGGGTCACATAGGTGATACAACAATGAGATGACACACTGGCTAGAGTTAGTGAAGTTTGGGGTCACATAGGTGATACAACAATGAGATGACACACTGGCTAGAGTTAGTGAAGTTTGGGGTCACATAGGTGATACAACAATGAGATGACACACTGGCTAGAGTTAGTGAAGTTTGGGGTCACATAGGTGATACAACAATGAGATGACACACTGGCTAGAGGTGATACAACAATGAGATGACACACTGGCAAGTTTGGGGTCACATAGGTGATACAACAATGAGATGACACACTGGCTAGAGTTAGTCAAGTTTGGGGTCACATAGGTGATACAACAATGAGATGACACACTGGCTAGAGTTAGTCAAGTTTGGGGTCACATAGGTGATACAACAATGAGATGACACACTGGCTAGAGTTAGTCAAGTTTGGGGTCACATAGGTGATACAACAATGAGATGACACACTGGCTAGAGTTAGTCAAGTTTGGGGTCACATAGGTGATACAACAATGAGATGACACACTGGCTAGAGTTAGTCAAGTTTGGGGTCACATAGGTGATACAACAATGAGATGACACACTGGCTAGAGTTAGTGAAGTTTGGGGTCACATAGGTGATACAACAATGAGATGACACACTGGCTAGAGTTAGTCAAGTTTGGGGTCACATAGGTGATACAACAATGAGATGACACACTGGCTAGAGTTAGTCAAGTTTGGGGTCACATAGGTGATACAACAATGAGATGACACACTGGCTAGAGTTAGTCAAGTTTGGGGTCACATAGGTGATACAACAATGAGATGACACACTGGCTAGAGTTAGTGGCAAGTTCGGGGTCACATAGGTGATACAACAATGAGATGACACACTGGCTAGAGTTAGTCAAGTTTGGGGTCACATAGGTGATACAACAATGAGATGACACACTGGCTAGAGTTAGTCAAGTTTGGGGTCACATAGGTGATACAACAATGAGATGACACACTGGCTAGAGTTAGTGAAGTTTGGGGTCACATAGGTGATACAACAATGAGATGACACACTGGCTAGAGTTAGTGAAGTTTGGGGTCACATAGGTGATACAACAATGAGATGACACACTGGCTAGAGTTAGTCAAGTTTGGGGTCACATAGGTGATACAACAATGAGATGACACACTGGCTAGAGTTAGTCAAGTTTGGGGTCACATAGGTGATACAACAATGATGATGTTAGTGAAGTTTGGGGTCACATGTGCAATAGAGACACACTTAGTAGAAGTTTGGGGTCACATAGGTGATACAACAATGAGATGACACACTGGCTAGAGTTAGTCAAGTTTGGGGTCACATAGGTGATACAACAATGAGATGACACACTGGCTAGAGTTAGTGAAGTTTGGGGTCACATAGGTGATACAACAATGAGATGACACACTGGCTAGAGTTAGTGAAGTTTGGGGTCACATAGGTGATACAACAATGAGATGACACACTGGCTAGAGTTAGTCAAGTTTGGGGTCACATAGGTGATACAACAATGAGATGACACACTGGCTAGAGTTAGTCAAGTTTGGGGTCACATAGGTGATACAACAATGAGATGACACACTGGCTAGAGTTAGTGAAGTTTGGGGTCACATAGGTGATACAACAATGAGATGACACACTGGCTAGAGTTAGTGAAGTTTGGGGTCACATAGGTGATACAACAATGAGATGACACACTGGCTAGAGTTAGTCAAGTTTGGGGTCACATAGGTGATACAACAATGAGATGACACACTGGCTAGAGTTAGTCAAGTTTGGGGTCACATAGGTGATACAACAATGAGATGACACACTGGCTAGAGTTAGTCAAGTTTGGGGTCACATAGGTGATACAACAATGAGATGACACACTGGCTAGAGTTAGTCAAGTTTGGGGTCACATAGGTGATACAACAATGAGATGACACACTGGCTAGAGTTAGTCAAGTTTGGGGTCACATAGGTGATACAACAATGAGATGACACACTGGCTAGAGTTAGTCAAGTTTGGGGTCACATAGGTGATACAACAATGAGATGACACACTGGCTAGAGTTAGTCAAGTTTGGGGTCACATAGGTGATACAACAATGAGATGACACACTGGCTAGAGTTAGTCAAGTTTGGGGTCACATAGGTGATACAACAATGAGATGACACACTGGCTAGAGTTAGTCAAGTTTGGGGTCACATAGGTGATACAACAATGAGATGACACACTGGCTAGAGTTAGTCAAGTTTGGGGTCACATAGGTGATACAACAATGAGATGACACACTGGCTAGAGTTAGTCAAGTTTGGGGTCACATAGGTGATACAACAATGAGATGACACACTGGCTAGAGTTAGTCAAGTTTGGGGTCACATAGGTGATACAACAATGAGATGACACACTGGCTAGAGTTAGTCAAGTTTGGGGTCACATAGGTGATACAACAATGAGATGACACACTGGCTAGAGTTAGTCAAGTTTGGGGTCACATAGGTGATACAACAATGAGATGACACACTGGCTAGAGTTAGTGAAGTTTGGGGTCACATAGGTGATACAACAATGAGATGACACACTGGCTAGAGTTAGTCAAGTTTGGGGTCACATAGGTGATACAACAATGAGATGACACACTGGCTAGAGTTAGTCAAGTTTGGGGTCACATAGGTGATACAACAATGAGATGACACACTGGCTAGAGTTAGTCAAGTTTGGGGTCACATAGGTGATACAACAATGAGATGACACACTGGCTAGAGTTAGTGAAGTTTGGGGTCACATAGGTGATACAACAATGAGATGACACACTGGCTAGAGTTAGTGAAGTTTGGGGTCACATAGGTGATACAACAATGAGATGACACACTGGCTGAGTTACAAGTTTGGGGTCACAATGATACAACAATGAGATGACACACTGGCTAGAGTTAGTCAAGTTTGGGGTCACATAGGTGATACAACAATGAGATGACACACTGGCTAGAGTTAGTGAAGTTTGGGGTCACATAGGTGATACAACAATGAGATGACACACTGGCTAGAGTTAGTGAAGTTTGGGGTCACATAGGTGATACAACAATGAGATGACACACTGGCTAGAGTTAGTGAAGTTTGGGGTCACATAGGTGATACAACAATGAGATGACACACTGGCTAGAGTTAGTGAAGTTTGGGGTCACATAGGTGATACAACAATGAGATGACACACTGGCTAGAGTTAGTCAAGTTTGGGGTCACATAGGTGATACAACAATGAGATGACACACTGGCTAGAGTTAGTAGTCACATAGATACAACAATAGTGGGGAAGTTTGGGGTCACATAGGTGATACAACAATGAGATGACACACTGGCTAGAGTTAGTCAAGTTTGGGGTCACATAGGTGATACAACAATGAGATGACACACTGGCTAGAGTTAGTCAAGTTTGGGGTCACATAGGTGATACAACAATGAGATGACACACTGGCTAGAGTTAGTCAAGTTTGGGGTCACATAGGTGATACAACAATGAGATGACACACTGGCTAGAGTTAGTGAAGTTTGGGGTCACATAGGTGATACAACAATGAGATGACACACTGGCTAGAGTTAGTCAAGTTTGGGGTCACATAGGTGATACAACAATGAGATGACACACTGGCTAGAGTTAGTCAAGTTTGGGGTCACATAGGTGATACAACAATGAGATGACACACTGGCTAGAGTTAGTCAAGTTTGGGGTCACATAGGTGATACAACAATGAGATGACACACTGGCTAGAGTTAGTCAAGTTTGGGGTCACATAGGTGATACAACAATGAGATGACACACTGGCTAGAGTTAGTCAAGTTTGGGGTCACATAGGTGATACAACAATGAGATGACACACTGGCTAGAGTTAGTCAAGTTTGGGGTCACATAGGTGATACAACAATGAGATGACACACTGGCTAGAGTTAGTCAAGTTTGGGGTCACATAGGTGATACAACAATGAGATGACACACTGGCTAGAGTTAGTGAAGTTTGGGGTCACATAGGTGATACAACAATGAGATGACACACTGGCTAGAGTTAGTCAAGTTTGGGGTCACATAGGTGATACAACAATGAGATGACACACTGGCTAGAGTTAGAGTTAGTCAAGTTTGGGGTCACATAGGTGATACAACAATGAGATGACACACTGGCTAGAGTTAGTCAAGTTTGGGGTCACATAGGTGATACAACAATGAGATGACACACTGGCTAGAGTTAGTGAAGTTTGGGGTCACATAGGTGATACAACAATGAGATGACACACTGGCTAGAGTTAGTCAAGTTTGGGGTCACATAGGTGATACAACAATGAGATGACACACTGGCTAGAGTTAGTCAAGTTTGGGGTCACATAGGTGATACAACAATGAGATGACACACTGGCTAGAGTTAGTCAAGTTTGGGGTCACATAGGTGATACAACAATGAGATGACACACTGGCTAGAGTTAGTGAAGTTTGGGGTCACATAGGTGATACAACAATGAGATGACACACTGGCTAGAGTTAGTCAAGTTTGGGGTCACATAGGTGATACAACAATGAGATGACACACTGGCTAGAGTTAGTCAAGTTTGGGGTCACATAGGTGATACAACAATGAGATGACACACTGGCTAGAGTTAGTGAAGTTTGGGGTCACATAGGTGATACAACAATGAGATGACACACTGGCTAGAGTTAGTCAAGTTTGGGGTCACATAGGTGATACAACAATGAGATGACACACTGGCTAGAGTTAGTCAAGTTTGGGGTCACATAGGTGATACAACAATGAGATGACACACTGGCTAGAGTTAGTCAAGTTTGGGGTCACATAGGTGATACAACAATGAGATGACACACTGGCTAGAGTTAGTCAAGTTTGGGGTCACATAGGTGATACAACAATGAGATGACACACTGGCTAGAGTTAGTGAAGTTTGGGGTCACATAGGTGATACAACAATGAGATGACACACTGGCTAGAGTTAGTCAAGTTTGGGGTCACATAGGTGATACAACAATGAGATGACACACTGGCTAGAGTTAGTGAAGTTTGGGGTCACATAGGTGATACAACAATGAGATGACACACTGGCTAGAGTTAGTCAAGTTTGGGGTCACATAGGTGATACAACAATGAGATGACACACTGGCTAGAGTTAGTGAAGTTTGGGGTCACATAGGTGATACAACAATGAGATGACACACTGGCTAGAGTTAGTCAAGTTTGGGGTCACATAGGTGATACAACAATGAGATGACACACTGGCTAGAGTTAGTCAAGTTTGGGGTCACATAGGTGATACAACAATGAGATGACACACTGGCTAGAGTTAGTCAAGTTTGGGGTCACATAGTGATACAACAATGATACTAGAGTTAGTGAAGTTTGGGGTCACATATGATACAACAAGATGACACACTGGCTAGAGTTAGTCAAGTTTGGGGTCACATAGGTGATACAACAATGAGATGACACACTGGCTAGAGTTAGTCAAGTTTGGGGTCACATAGGTGATACAACAATGAGATGACACACTGGCTAGAGTTAGTGAAGTTTGGGGTCACATAGGTGATACAACAATGATACAACAAGATGACACACTGGCTAGAGTTAGTCAAGTTTGGGGTCACATAGGTGATACAACAATGAGATGACACACTGGCTAGAGTTAGTCAAGTTTGGGGTCACATAGGTGATACAACAATGAGATGACACACTGGCTAGAGTTAGTCAAGTTTGGGGTCACATAGGTGATACAACAATGAGATGACACACTGGCTAGAGTTAGTCAAGTTTGGGGTCACATAGGTGATACAACAATGAGATGACACACTGGCTAGAGTTAGTCAAGTTTGGGGTCACATAGGTGATACAACAATGAGATGACACACTGGCTAGAGTTAGTGAAGTTTGGGGTCACATAGGTGATACAACAATGAGATGACACACTGGCTAGAGTTAGTCAAGTTTGGGGTCACATAGGTGATACAACAATGAGATGACACACTGGCTAGAGTTAGTCAAGTTTGGGGTCACATAGGTGATACAACAATGAGATGACACACTGGCTAGAGTTAGTCAAGTTTGGGGTCACATAGGTGATACAACAATGAGATGACACACTGGCTAGAGTTAGTCAAGTTTGGGGTCACATAGGTGATACAACAATGAGATGACACACTGGCTAGAGTTAGTCAAGTTTGGGGTCACATAGGTGATACAACAATGAGATGACACACTGGCTAGAGTTAGTCAAGTTTGGGGTCACATAGGTGATACAACAATGAGATGACACACTGGCTAGAGTTAGGTTATACAACAATGAGATGACACACTGGCTAGAGTTAGTCAAGTTTGGGGTCACATAGGTGATACAACAATGAGATGACACACTGGCTAGAGTTAGTGAAGTTTGGGGTCACATAGGTGATACAACAATGAGATGACACTCTGGCTAGAGTTACTCAAGTTTGGGGTCACATAGGTGATACAACAATGAGATGACACACTGGCTAGAGTTAGTCAAGTTTGGGGTCACATAGGTGATACAACAATGAGATGACACACTGGCTAGAGTTAGTCAAGTTTGGGGTCACATAGGTGATACAACAATGAGATGACACACTGGCTAGAGTTAGTCAAGTTTGGGGTCACATAGGTGATACAACAATGAGATGACACACTGGCTAGAGTTAGTCAAGTTTGGGGTCACATAGGTGATACAACAATGAGATGACACACTGGCTAGAGTTAGTCAAGTTTGGGGTCACATAGGTGATACAACAATGAGATGACACACTGGCTAGAGTTAGTCAAGTTTGGGGTCACATAGGTGATACAACAATGAGATGACACACTGGCTAGAGTTAGTCAAGTTTGGGGTCACATAGGTGATACAACAATGAGATGACACACTGGCTAGAGTTAGTGAAGTTTGGGGTCACATAGGTGATACAACAATGAGATGACACACTGGCTAGAGTTAGTCAAGTTTGGGGTCACATAGGTGATACAACAATGAGATGACACACTGGCTAGAGTTAGTGAAGTTTGGGGTCACATAGGTGATACAACAATGAGATGACACACTGGCTAGAGTTAGTCAAGTTTGGGGTCACATAGGTGATACAACAATGAGATGACACACTGGCTAGAGTTAGTCAAGTTTGGGGTCACATAGGTGATACAACAATGAGATGACACACTGGCTAGAGTTAGTGAAGTTTGGGGTCACATAGGTGATACAACAATGAGATGACACACTGGCTAGAGTTAGTGGCTAAGTTTCAAGGGGTCACATAGGTGATACAACAATGAGATGACACACTGGCTAGAGTTAGTCAAGTTTGGGGTCACATAGGTGATACAACAATGAGATGACACACTGGCTAGAGTTAGTCAAGTTTGGGGTCACATAGGTGATACAACAATGAGATGACACACTGGGGTCACTAGAGACACACTTAGTATGACACACTCTAGAGTTAGTGAAGTTTGGGGTCACATAGGTGATACAACAATGAGATGACACACTGGCTAGAGTTACAAGTTTGGGGTCACATAGGTGATACAACAATGAGATGACACACTGGCTAGAGTTAGTCAAGTTTGGGGTCACATAGGTGATACAACAATGAGATGACACACTGGCTAGAGTTAGTCAAGTTTGGGGTCACATAGGTGATACAACAATGAGATGACACACTGGCTAGAGTTAGTCAAGTTTGGGGTCACATAGGTGATACAACAATGAGATGACACACTGGCTAGAGTTAGTCAAGTTTGGGGTCACATAGGTGATACAACAATGAGATGACACACTGGCTAGAGTTAGTGAAGTTTGGGGTCACATAGGTGATACAACAATGAGATGACACACTGGCTAGAGTTAGTCAAGTTTGGGGTCACATAGGTGATACAACAATGAGATGACACACTGGCTAGAGTTAGTCAAGTTTGGGGTCACATAGGTGATACAACAATGAGATGACACACTGGCTAGAGTTAGTCAAGTTTG
The DNA here is from genome assembly GCF_038502225.1 of Cherax quadricarinatus. Classification (NCBI taxonomy): domain Eukaryota; kingdom Metazoa; phylum Arthropoda; class Malacostraca; order Decapoda; family Parastacidae; genus Cherax; species Cherax quadricarinatus. Next base: position 15,292 of record NW_027198996.1, read on the forward strand.
GGGTCACATAGGTGATACAACAATGAGATGACACACTGGCTAGAGTTAGACAAGTTTGGGGTCACATAGGTGATACAACAATGAGATGACACACTGGCTAGAGTTAGTCAAGTTTGGGGTCACATAGGTGATACAACAATGAGATGACACACTGGCTAGAGTTAGTCAAGTTTGGGGTCACATAGGTGATACAACAATGAGATGACACACTGGCTAGAGTTAGTCAAGTTTGGGGTCACATAGGTGATACAACAATGAGATGACACACTGGCTAGAGTTAGTGAAGTTTGGGGTCACATAGGTGATACAACAATGAGATGACACACTGGCTAGAGTTAGTGAAGTTTGGGGTCACATAGGTGATACAACAATGAGATGACACACTGGCTAGAGTTAGTCAAGTTTGGGGTCACATAGGTGATACAACAATGAGATGACACACTGGCTAGAGTTAGTCAAGTTTGGGGTCACATAGGTGATACAACAATGAGATGACACACTGGCTAGAGTTAGTGAAGTTTGGGGTCACATAGGTGATACAACAATGAGATGACACACTGGCTAGAGTTAGTGAAGTTTGGGGTCACATAGGTGATACAACAATGAGATGACACACTGGCTAGAGTTAGTCAAGTTTGGGGTCACATAGGTGATACAACAATGAGATGACACACTGGCTAGAGTTAGTCAAGTTTGGGGTCACATAGGTGATACAACAATGAGATGACACACTGGCTAGAGTTAGTGAAGTTTGGGGTCACATAGGTGATACAACAATGAGATGACACACTGGCTAGAGTTAGTCAAGTTTGGGGTCACATAGGTGATACAACAATGAGATGACACACTGGCTAGAGTTAGTGAAGTTTGGGGTCACATAGGTGATACAACAATGAGATGACACACTGGCTAGAGTTAGTCAAGTTTGGGGTCACATAGGTGATACAACAATGAGATGACACACTGGCTAGAGTTAGTGAAGTTTGGGGTCACATAGGTGATACAACAATGAGATGACACACTGGCTAGAGTTAGTCAAGTTTGGGGTCACATAGGTGATACAACAATGAGATGACACACTGGCTAGAGTTAGTCAAGTTTGGGGTCACATAGGTGATACAACAATGAGATGACACACTGGCTAGAGTTAGTCAAGTTTGGGGTCACATAGGTGATACAACAATGAGATGACACACTGGCTAGAGTTAGTGAAGAGTCACATAGGTGATACAACAATGAGATGACACACTGGCAAGTATGGGTTCACATAGGTGATACAACAATGAGATGACACACTGGCTAGAGTTAGTCAAGTTTGGGGTCACATAGGTGATACAACAATGAGATGACACACTGGCTAGAGTTAGTGAAGTTTGGGGTCACATAGGTGATACAACAATGAGATGACACACTGGCTAGAGTTAGTCAAGTTTGGGGTCACATAGGTGATACAACAATGAGATGACACACTGGCTAGAGTTAGTCAAGTTTGGGGTCACATAGGTGATACAACAATGAGATGACACACTGGCTAGAGTTAGTCAAGTTTGGGGTCACATAGGTGATACAACAATGAGATGACACACTGGCTAGAGTTAGTCAAGTTTGGGGTCACATAGGTGATACAACAATGAGATGACACACTGGCTAGAGTTAGTCAAGTTTGGGGTCACATAGGTGATACAACAATGAGATGACACACTGGCTAGAGTTAGTCAAGTTTGGGGTCACATAGGTGATACAACAATGAGATGACACACTGGCTAGAGTTAGTGAAGTTTGGGGTCACATAGGTGATACAACAATGAGATGACACACTGGCTAGAGTTAGTCAAGTTTGGGGTCACATAGGTGATACAACAATGAGATGACACACTGGCTAGAGTTAGTGAAGTTTGGGGTCACATAGGTGATACAACAATGATATGACACACTGGCTAGAGTTAGTAGTCAAGTTTGGGGTCACATAGGTGATACAACAATGAGATGACACACTGGCTAGAGTTAGTGAAGTTTGGGGTCACATAGGTGATACAACAATGAGATGACACACTGGCTAGAGTTAGTCAAGTTTGGGGTCACATAGGTGATACAACAATGAGATGACACACTGGCTAGAGTTAGTCAAGTTTGGGGTCACATAGGTGATACAACAATGAGATGACACACTGGCTAGAGTTAGTCAAGTTTGGGGTCACATAGGTGATACAACAATGAGATGACACACTGGCTAGAGTTAGTCAAGTTTGGGGTCACATAGGTGATACAACAATGAGATGACACACTGGCTAGAGTTAGTAAAGTTTGGGGTCACATAGGTGATACAACAATGAGATGACACACTGGCTAGAGTTAGTCAAGTTTGGGGTCACATAGGTGATACAACAATGAGATGACACACTGGCTAGAGTTAGTCAAGTTTGGGGTCACATAGGTGATACAACAATGAGATGACACACTGGCTAGAGTTAGTCAAGTTTGGGGTCACATAGGTGATACAACAATGAGATGACACACTGGCTAGAGACACACTGGCTAGTTAGAAGTTTGGGGTCACATAGGTGATACAACAATGAGATGACACACTGGCTAGAGTTAGTGAAGTTTGGGGTCACATAGGTGATACAACAATGAGATGACACACTGGCTAGAGTTAGTGAAGTTTGGGGTCACATAGGTGATACAACAATGAGATGACACACTGGCTAGAGTTAGTGAAGTTTGGGGTCACATAGGTGATACAACAATGAGATGACACACTGGCTAGAGTTAGTCAAGTTTGGGGTCACATAGGTGATACAACAATGAGATGACACACTGGCTAGAGTTAGTGAAGTTTGGGGTCACATAGGTGATACAACAATGAGATGACACACTGGCTAGAGTACAACAATAGTAGTGAAGTTTGGGGTCACAAGTTTGGGGTCACATAGGTGATACAACAATGAGATGACACACTGGCTAGAGTTAGTCAAGTTTGGGGTCACATAGGTGATACAACAATGAGATGACACACTGGCTAGAGTTAGTGAAGTTTGGGGTCACATAGGTGATACAACAATGAGATGACACACTGGCTAGAGTTAGTGAAGTTTGGGGTCACATAGGTGATACAACAATGAGATGACACACTGGCTAGAGTTAGTGAAGTTTGGGGTCACATAGGTGATACAACAATGAGATGACACACTGGCTAGAGTTAGTCAAGTTTGGGGTCACATAGGTGATACAACAATGAGATGACACACTGGCTAGAGTTAGTCAAGTTTGGGGTCACATAGGTGATACAACAATGAGATGACACACTGGCTAGAGTTAGTCAAGTTTGGGGTCACATAGGTGATACAACAATGAGATGACACACTGGCTAGAGTTAGTCAAGTCACATAGGTGATACAACAATATGACACACTGGCTAAGTTAGTGAAGGGGTCACATAGGTGATACAACAATGAGATGACACACTGGCTAGAGTTAGTCAAGTTTGGGGTCACATAGGTGATACAACAATGAGATGACACACTGGCTAGAGTTAGTCAAGTTTGGGGTCACATAGGTGATACAACAATGAGATGACACACTGGCTAGAGTTAGTCAAGTTTGGGGTCACATAGGTGATACAACAATGAGATGACACACTGGCTAGAGTTAGTCAAGTTTGGGGTCACATAGGTGATACAACAATGAGATGACACACTGGCTAGAGTTAGTCAAGTTTGGGGTCACATAGGTGATACAACAATGAGATGACACACTGGCTAGAGTTAGTGAAGTTTGGGGTCACATAGGTGATACAACAATGAGATGACACACTGGCTAGAGTTAGTCAAGTTTGGGGTCACATAGGTGATACAACAATGAGATGACACACTGGCTAGAGTTAGTGAAGTTTGGGGTCACATAGGTGATACAACAATGAGATGACACACTGGCTAGAGTTAGTGAAGTTTGGGGTCACATAGGTGATACAACAATGAGATGACACACTGGCTAGAGTTAGTCAAGTTTGGGGTCACATAGGTGATACAACAATGAGATGACACACTGGCTAGAGTTAGTGAAGTTTGGGGTCACATAGGTGATACAACAATGAGATGACACACTGGCTAGAGTTAGTGAAGTTTGGGGTCACATAGGTGATACAACAATGAGATGACACACTGGCTAGAGTTAGTGAAGTTTGGGGTCACATAGGTGATACAACAATGAGATGACACACTGGCTAGAGTTAGTGAAGTTTGGGGTCACATAGGTGATACAACAATGGGATGACACACTGGCTACACTGGCTAGAGTTAGTGAAGTTTGGGGTCACATAGGTGATACAACAATGGGATGACACACTGGCTAGAGTTAGTGAAGTTTGGGGTCACATAGGTGATACAACAATGGGATGACACACTGGCTAGAGTTAGTCAAGTTTGGGGTCACATAGGTGATACAACAATGAGATGACACACTGGCTAGAGTTAGTCAAGTTTGGGGTCACATAGGTGATACAACAATGAGATGACACACTGGCTAGAGTTAGTCAAGTTTGGGGTCACATAGGTGATACAACAATGAGATGACACACTGGCTAGAGTTAGTCAAGTTTGGGGTCACATAGGTGATACAACAATGAGATGACACACTGGCTAGAGTTAGTCAAGTTTGGGGTCACATAGGTGATACAACAATGAGATGACACACTGGCTAGAGTTAGTGAAGTTTGGGGTCACATAGGTGATACAACATGACACACTGGCTAGAGTTAGTGTGATACAACAAGATGACACACTGGCTAGAGTTAGTCAAGTTTGGGGTCACATAGGTGATACAACAATGAGATGACACACTGGCTAGAGTTAGTCAAGTTTGGGGTCACATAGGTGATACAACAATGAGATGACACACTGGCTAGAGTTAGTGGCTAAGTTTTGGGGTCACATAGGTGATACAACAATGAGATGACACACTGGCTAGAGTTAGTGAAGTTTGGGGTCACATAGGTGATACAACAATGAGATGACACACTGGCTAGAGTTAGTCAAGTTTGGGGTCACATAGGTGATACAACAATGAGATGACACACTGGCTAGAGTTAGTGAAGTTTGGGGTCACATAGGTGATACAACAATGAGATGACACACTGGCTAGAGTTAGTGAAGTTTGGGGTCACATAGGTGATACAACAATGAGATGACACACTGGCTAGAGTTAGTGAAGTTTGGGGTCACATAGGTGATACAACAATGAGATGACACACTGGCTAGAGTTAGTCAAGTTTGGGGTCACATAGGTGATACAACAATGAGATGACACACTGGCTAGAGTTAGTGAAGTTTGGGGTCACATAGGTGATACAACAATGAGATGACACACTGGCTAGAGTTAGTCAAGTTTGGGGTCACATAGGTGATACAACAATGAGATGACACACTGGCTAGAGTTAGTCAAGTTTGGGGTCACATAGGTGATACAACAATGAGATGACACACTGGCTAGAGTTAGTGAAGTTTGGGGTCACATAGGTGATACAACAATGAGATGACACACTGGCTAGAGTTAGTCAAGTTTGGGGTCACATAGGTGATACAACAATGAGATGACACACTGGCTAGAGTTAGTGAAGTTTGGGGTCACATAGGTGATACAACAATGAGATGACACACTGGCTAGAGTTAGTCAAGTTTGGGGTCACATAGGTGATACAACAATGAGATGACACACTGGCTAGAGTTAGTCAAGTTTGGGGTCACATAGGTGATACAACAATGAGATGACACACTGGCTAGAGTTAGTCAAGTTTGGGGTCACATAGGTGATACAACAATGAGATGACACACTGGCTAGAGTTAGTCAAGTTTGGGGTCACATAGGTGATACAACAATGAGATGACACACTGGCTAGAGTTAGTCAAGTTTGGGGTCACATAGGTGATACAACAATGAGATGACACACTGGCTAGAGTTAGTCAAGTTTGGGGTCACATAGGTGATACAACAATGAGATGACACACTGGCTAGAGTTAGTGAAGTTTGGGGTCACATAGGTGATACAACAATGAGATGACACACTGGCTAGAGTTAGTGAAGTTTGGGGTCACATAGGTGATACAACAATGAGATGACACACTGGCTAGAGTTAGTGAAGTTTGGGGTCACATAGGTGATACAACAATGAGATGACACACTGGCTAGAGTTAGTCAAGTTTGGGGTCACATAGGTGATACAACAATGAGATGACACACTGGCTAGAGTTAGTGAAGTTTGGGGTCACATAGGTGATACAACAATGAGATGACACACTGGCTAGAGTTAGTCAAGTTTGGGGTCACATAGGTGATACAACAATGAGATGACACACTGGCTAGAGTTAGTCAAGTTTGGGGTCACATAGGTGATACAACAATGAGATGACACACTGGCTAGAGTTAGTGAAGTTTGGGGTCACATAGGTGATACAACAATGAGATGACACACTGGCTAGAGTTAGTCAAGTTTGGGGTCACATAGGTGATACAACAATGAGATGACACACTGGCTAGAGTTAGTCAAGTTTGGGGTCACATAGGTGATACAACAATGAGATGACACACTGGCTAGAGTTAGTCAAGTTTGGGGTCACATAGGTGATACAACAATGAGATGACACACTGGCTAGAGTTAGTGAAGTTTGGGGTCACATAGGTGATACAACAATGAGATGACACACTGGCTAGAGTTAGTCAAGTTTGGGGTCACATAGGTGATACAACAATGAGATGACACACTGGCTAGAGTTAGTCAAGTTTGGGGTCACATAGGTGATACAACAATGAGATGACACACTGGCTAGAGTTAGTCAAGTTTGGGGTCACATAGGTGATACAACAATGAGATGACACACTGGCTAGAGTTAGTGAAGTTTGGGGTCACATAGGTGATACAACAATGAGATGACACACTGGCTAGAGTTAGTCAAGTTTGGGGTCACATAGGTGATACAACAATGAGATGACACACTGGCTAGAGTTAGTCAAGTTTGGGGTCACATAGGTGATACAACAATGAGATGACACACTGGCTAGAGTTAGTCAAGTTTGGGGTCACATAGGTGATACAACAATGAGATGACACACTGGCTAGAGTTAGTCAAGTTTGGGGTCACATAGGTGATACAACAATGAGATGACACACTGGCTAGAGTTAGTCAAGTTTGGGGTCACATAGGTGATACAACAATGAGATGACACACTGGCTAGAGTTAGTCAAGTTTGGGGTCACATAGGTGATACAACAATGAGATGACACACTGGCTAGAGTTAGTCAAGTTTGGGGTCACATAGGTGATACAACAATGAGATGACACACTGGCTAGAGTTAGTCAAGTTTGGGGTCACATAGGTGATACAACAATGAGATGACACACTGGCTAGAGTTAGTCAAGTTTGGGGTCACATAGGTGATACAACAATGAGATGACACACTGGCTAGAGTTAGTGAAGTTTGGGGTCACATAGGTGATACAACAATGAGATGACACACTGGCTAGAGTTAGTCAAGTTTGGGGTCACATAGGTGATACAACAATGAGATGACACACTGGCTAGAGTTAGTGAAGTTTGGGGTCACATAGGTGATACAACAATGAGATGACACACTGGCTAGAGTTAGTCAAGTTTGGGGTCACATAGGTGATACAACAATGAGATGACACACTGGCTAGAGTTAGTGAAGTTTGGGGTCACATAGGTGATACAACAATGAGATGACACACTGGCTAGAGTTAGTCAAGTTTGGGGTCACATAGGTGATACAACAATGAGATGACACACTGGCTAGAGTTAGTCAAGTTTGGGGTCACATAGGTGATACAACAATGAGATGACACACTGGCTAGAGTTAGTCAAGTTTGGGGTCACATAGGTGATACAACAATGAGATGACACACTGGCTAGAGTTAGTGAAGTTTGGGGTCACATAGGTGATACAACAATGAGATGACACACTGGCTAGAGTTAGTGAAGTTTGGGGTCACATAGGTGATACAACAATGAGATGACACACTGGCTAGAGTTAGTCAAGTTTGGGGTCACATAGGTGATACAACAATGAGATGACACACTGGCTAGAGTTAGTCAAGTTTGGGGTCACATAGGTGATACAACAATGAGATGACACACTGGGGTCACATAGGTGATAGATGACACACTGGCTAGAGTTAGTCAAGTTTGGGGTCACATAGGTGATACAACAATGAGATGACACACTGGCTAGAGTTAGTCAAGTTTGGGGTCACATAGGTGATACAACAATGAGATGACACACTGGCTAGAGTTAGTCAAGTTTGGGGTCACATAGGTGATACAACAATGAGATGACACACTGGCTAGAGTTAGTCAAGTTTGGGGTCACATAGGTGATACAACAATGAGATGACACACTGGCTAGAGTTAGTCAAGTTTGGGGTCACATAGGTGATACAACAATGAGATGACACACTGGCTAGAGTTAGTCAAGTTTGGGGTCACATAGGTGATACAACAATGAGATGACACACTGGCTAGAGTTAGTGAAGTTTGGGGTCACATAGGTGATACAACAATGAGATGACACACTGGCTAGAGTTAGTCAAGTTTGGGGTCACATAGGTGATACAACAATGAGATGACACACTGGCTAGAGTTAGTGAAGTTTGGGGTCACATAGGTGATACAACAATGAGATGACACACTGGCTAGAGTTAGTCAAGTTTGGGGTCACATAGGTGATACAACAATGAGATGACACACTGGCTAGAGTTAGTCAAGTTTGGGGTCACATAGGTGATACAACAATGAGATGACACACTGGCTAGAGTTAGTCAAGTTTGGGGTCACATAGGTGATACAACAATGAGATGACACACTGGCTAGAGTTAGTCAAGTTTCACATAGGTGGGGATCACATAGGTGATACAACAATGAGATGACACACTGGCTAGAGTTAGTCAAGTTTGGGGTCACATAGGTGATACAACAATGAGATGACACACTGGCTAGAGTTAGTGGCTAAGTTTGGGGTCACATAGGTGATACAACAATGAGATGACACACTGGCTAGAGTTAGTCAAGTTTGGGGTCACATAGGTGATACAACAATGATGACACACTGGCTAGAGTTACAAGTTTGGGGTCACATAGGTGATACAACAATAGATGACACACTGGCTAGAGTTAGTCAAGTTTGGGGTCACATAGGTGATACAACAATGAGATGACACACTGGCTAGAGTTAGTCAAGTTTGGGGTCACATAGGTGATACAACAATGAGATGACACACTGGCTAGAGTTAGTCAAGTTTGGGGTCACATAGGTGATACAACAATGAGATGACACACTGGCTAGAGTTAGTCAAGTTTGGGGTCACATAGGTGATACAACAATGAGATGACACACTGGCTAGAGTTAGTCAAGTTTGGGGTCACATAGGTGATACAACAATGAGATGACACACTGGCTAGAGTTAGTCAAGTTTGGGGTCACATAGGTGATACAACAATGAGATGACACACTGGCTAGAGTTAGTGAAGTTTGGGGTCACATAGGTGATACAACAATGAGATGACACACTGGCTAGAGTTAGTGAAGTTTGGGGTCACATAGGTGATACAACAATGAGATGACACACTGGCTAGAGTTAGTCAAGTTTGGGGTCACATAGATTATGACACACTGGCTAGAGTTAGTGAAGTTTGGGGTCACATAGGTGATACAACAATGAGATGACACACTGGCTAGAGTTAGTAGAAGTTTGGGGTCACATAGGTGATACAACAATGAGATGACACACTGGCTAGAGTTAGTCAAGTTTGGGGTCACATAGGTGATACAACAATGAGATGACACACTGGCTAGAGTTAGTCAAGTTTGGGGTCACATAGGTGATACAACAATGAGATGACACACTGGCTAGAGTTAGTCAAGTTTGGGGTCACATAGGTGATACAACAATGAGATGACACACTGGCTAGAGTTAGTGAAGTTTGGGGTCACATAGGTGATACAACAATGAGATGACACACTGGCTAGAGTTAGTCAAGTTTGGGGTCACATAGGTGATACAACAATGAGATGACACACTGGCTAGAGTTAGTCAAGTTTGGGGTCACATAGGTGATACAACAATGAGATGACACACTGGCTAGAGTTAGTCAAGTTTGGGGTCACATAGGTGATACAACAATGAGATGACACACTGGCTAGAGTTAGTCAAGTTTGGGGTCACATAGGTGATACAACAATGAGATGACACACTGGCTAGAGTTAGTCAAGTTTGGGGTCACATAGGTGATACAACAATGAGATGACACACTGGCTAGAGTTAGTCAAGTTTGGGGTCACATAGGTGATACAACAATGAGATGACACACTGGCTAGAGTTAGTCAAGTTTGGGGTCACATAGGTGATACAACAATGAGATGACACACTGGCTAGAGTTAGTGAAGTTTGGGGTCACATAGGTGATACAACAATGAGATGACACACTGGCTAGAGTTAGTCAAGTTTGGGGTCACATAGGTGATACAACAATGAGATGACACACTGGCTAGAGTTAGTGAAGTTTGGGGTCACATAGGTGATACAACAATGAGATGACACACTGGCTAGAGTTAGTGAAGTTTGGGGTCACATAGGTGATACAACAATGAGATGACACACTGGCTAGAGTTAGTGAAGTTTGGGGTCACATAGGTGATACAACAATGAGATGACACACTGGCTAGAGTTAGTGAAGTTTGGGGTCACATAGGTGATACAACAATGAGATGACACACTGGCTAGAGTTAGTGAAGTTTGGGGTCACATAGGGTGATGACACACTGGCTAGAGTTAGTGAAGTTTGGGGTCACATAGGTGATACAACAATGGGATGACACACTGGCTAGAGTTAGTGAAGTTTGGGGTCACATAGGTGATACAACAATGAGATGACACACTGGCTAGAGTTAGTGAAGTTTGGGGTCACATAGGTGATACAACAATGAGATGACACACTGGCTAGAGTTAGTGAAGTTTGGGGTCACATAGGTGATACAACAATGAGATGACACACTGGCTAGAGTTAGTCAAGTTTGGGGTCACATAGGTGATACAACAATGAGATGACACACTGGCTAGAGTTAGTCAAGTTTGGGGTCACATAGGTGATACAACAATGAGATGACACACTGGCTAGAGTTAGTCAAGTTTGGGGTCACATAGGTGATACAACAATGAGATGACACACTGGCTAGAGTTAGTGAAGTTTGGGGTCACATAGGTGATACAACAATGAGATGACACACTGGCTAGAGTTAGTCAAGTTTGGGGTCACATAGGTGATACAACAATGAGATGACACACTGGCTAGAGTTAGTCAAGTTTGGGGTCACATAGGTGATACAACAATGAGATGACACACTGGCTAGAGTTAGTCAAGTTTGGGGTCACATAGGTGATACAACAATGAGATGACACACTGGCTAGAGTTAGTGAAGTTTGGGGTCACATAGGTGATACAACAATGAGATGACACACTGGCTAGAGTTAGTCAAGTTTGGGGTCACATAGGTGATACAACAATGAGATGACACACTGGCTAGAGTTAGTGAAGTTTGGGGTCACATAGGTGATACAACAATGAGATGACACACTGGCTAGTCACATAGATTAGTGGCAAGTTTGGGGTCACATAGGTGATACAACAATGAGATGACACACTGGCTAGAGTTAGTGAAGTTTGGGGTCACATAGGTGATACAACAATGAGATGACACACTGGCTAGAGTTAGTCAAGTTTGGGGTCACATAGGTGATACAACAATGAGATGACACACTGGCTAGAGTTAGTGAAGTTTGGGGTCACATAGGTGATACAACAATGAGATGACACACTGGCTAGAGTTAGTCAAGTTTGGGGTCACATAGGTGATACAACAATGAGATGACACACTGGCTAGAGTTAGTCAAGTTTGGGGTCACATAGGTGATACAACAATGAGATGACACACTGGCTAGAGTTAGTCAAGTTTGGGGTCACATAGGTGATACAACAATGAGATGACACACTGGCTAGAGTTAGTCAAGTTTGGGGTCACATAGGTGATACAACAATGAGATGACACACTGGCTAGAGTTAGTCAAGTTTGGGGTCACATAGGTGATACAACAATGAGATGACACACTGGCTAGAGTTAGTGAAGTTTGGGGTCACATAGGTGATACAACAATGAGATGACACACTGGCTAGAGTTAGTCAAGTTTGGGGTCACATAGGTGATACAACAATGAGATGACACACTGGCTAGAGTTAGTCAAGTTTGGGGTCACATAGGTGATACAACAATGAGATGACACACTGGCTAGAGTTAGTCAAGTTTGGGGTCACATAGGTGATACAACAATGAGATGACACACTGGCTAGAGTTAGTCAAGTTTGGGGTCACATAGGTGATACAACAATGAGATGACACACTGGCTAGAGTTAGTGAAGTTTGGGGTCACATAGGTGATACAACAATGAGATGACACACTGGCTAGAGTTAGTGAAGTTTGGGGTCACATAGGTGATACAACAATGAGATGACACACTGGCTAGAGTTAGTCAAGTTTGGGGTCACATAGGTGATACAACAATGAGATGACACACTGGCTAGAGTTAGTGAAGTTTGGGGTCACATAGGTGATACAACAATGAGATGACACACTGGCTAGAGTTAGTGAAGTTTGGGGTCACATAGGTGATACAACAATGAGATGACACACTGGCTAGAGTTAGTGAAGTTTGGGGTCACATAGGTGATACAACAATGAGATGACACACTGGCTAGAGTTAGTCAAGTTTGGGGTCACATAGGTGATACAACAATGAGATGACACACTGGCTAGAGTTAGTCAAGTTTGGGGTCACATAGGTGATACAACAATGAGATGACACACTGGCTAGAGTTAGTCAAGTTTGGGGTCACATAGGTGATACAACAATGAGATGACACACTGGCTAGAGTTAGTCAAGTTTGGGGTCACATAGGTGATACAACAATGAGATGACACACTGGCTAGAGTTAGTGAAGTTTGGGGTCACATAGGTGATACAACAATGAGATGACACACTGGCTAGAGTTAGTCAAGTTTGGGGTCACATAGGTGATACAACAATGAGATGACACACTGGCTAGAGTTAGTCAAGTTTGGGGTCACATAGGTGATACAACAATGAGATGACACACTGGCTAGAGTTAGTCAAGTTTGGGGTCACATAGGTGATACAACAATGAGATGACACACTGGCTAGAGTTAGTGAACACAATGAGATGACACACTGGCTGAGTTAGTCAAGTTTGGGGTCACATAGGTGATACAACAATGAGATGACACACTGGCTAGAGTTAGTCAAGTTTGGGGTCACATAGGTGATACAACAATGAGATGACACACTGGCTAGAGTTAGTCAAGTTTGGGGTCACATAGGTGATACAACAATGAGATGACACACTGGCTAGAGTTAGTCAAGTTTGGGGTCACATAGGTGATACAACAATGAGATGACACACTGGCTAGAGTTAGTCAAGTTTGGGGTCACATAGGTGATACAACAATGAGATGACACACTGGCTAGAGTTAGTCAAGTTTGGGGTCACATAGGTGATACAACAATGAGATGACACACTGGCTAGAGTTAGTGAAGTTTGGGGTCACATAGGTGATACAACAATGAGATGACACACTGGCTAGAGTTAGTGAAGTTTGGGGTCACATAGGTGATACAACAATGAGATGACACACTGGCTAGAGTTAGTGAAGTTTGGGGTCACATAGGTGATACAACAATGAGATGACACACTGGCTAGAGTTAGTCAAGTTTGGGGTCACATAGGTGATACAACAATGAGATGACACACTGGCTAGAGTTAGTGAAGTTTGGGGTCACATAGGTGATACAACAATGAGATGACACACTGGCTAGAGTTAGTCAAGTTTGGGGTCACATAGGTGATACAACAATGAGATGACACACTGGCTAGAGTTAGTGAAGTTTGGGGTCACATAGGTGATACAACAATGAGATGACACACTGGCTAGAGATACAACAATATGTGGCTAGAGTCAAGTTTGTGGTCACATAGGTGATACAACAATGAGATGACACACTGGCTAGAGTTAGTGAAGTTTGGGGTCACATAGGTGATACAACAATGAGATGACACACTGGCTAGAGTTAGTCAAGTTTGGGGTCACATAGGTGATACAACAATGAGATGACACACTGGCTAGAGTTAGTGAAGTTTGGGGTCACATAGGTGATACAACAATGAGATGACACACTGGCTAGAGTTAGTCAAGTTTGGGGTCACATAGGTGATACAACAATGAGATGACACACTGGCTAGAGTTAGTCAAGTTTGGGGTCACATAGGTGATACAACAATGAGATGACACACTGGCTAGAGTTAGTCAAGTTTGGGGTCACATAGGTGATACAACAATGAGATGACACACTGGCTAGAGTTAGTCAAGTTTGGGGTCACATAGGTGATACAACAATGAGATGACACACTGGCTAGAGTTAGTGGCAAGTTTGGGGTCACATAGGTGATACAACAATGAGATGACACACTGGCTAGAGTTAGTCAAGTTTGGGGTCACATAGGTGATACAACAATGAGATGACACACTGGCTAGAGTTAGTGAAGTTTGGGGTCACATAGGTGATACAACAATGAGATGACACACTGGCTAGAGTTAGTCAAGTTTGGGGTCACATAGGTGATACAACAATGAGATGACACACTGGCTAGAGTTAGTGAAGTTTGGGGTCACATAGGTGATACAACAATGAGATGACACACTGGCTAGAGTTAGTGAAGTTTGGGGTCACATAGGTGATACAACAATGAGATGACACACTGGCTAGAGTTAGTGAAGTTTGGGGTCACATAGGTGATACAACAATGAGATGACACACTGGCTAGAGTTAGTGAAGTTTGGGGTCACATAGGTGATACAACAATGAGATGACACACTGGCTAGAGTTAGTGAAGTTTGGGGTCACATAGGTGATACAACAATGAGATGACACACTGGCTAGAGTTAGTCAAGTTTGGGGTCACATAGGTGATACAACAATGAGATGACACACTGGCTAGAGTTAGTGAAGTTTGGGGTCACATAGGTGATACAACAATGAGATGACACACTGGCTAGAGTTAGTCAAGTTTGGGGTCACATAGGTGATACAACAATGAGATGACACACTGGCTAGAGTTAGTGAAGTTTGGGGTCACATAGGTGATACAACAATGAGATGACACACTGGCTAGAGTTAGTCAAGTTTGGGGTCACATAGGTGATACAACAATGAGATGACACACTGGCTAGAGTTAGTCAAGTTTGGGGTCACATAGGTGATACAACAATGAGATGACACACTGGCTAGAGTTAGTCAAGTTTGGGGTCACATAGGTGATACAACAATGAGATGACACACTGGCTAGAGTTAGTGAAGTTTGGGGTCACATAGGTGATACAACAATGAGATGACACACTGGCTAGAGTTAGTCAAGTTTGGGGTCACATAGGTGATACAACAATGAGATGACACACTGGCTAGAGTTAGTCAAGTTTGGGGTCACATAGGTGATACAACAATGAGATGACACACTGGCTAGAGTTAGTCAAGTTTGGGGTCACATAGGTGATACAACAATGAGATGACACACTGGCTAGAGTTAGTGAAGTTTGGGGTCACATAGGTGATACAACAATGAGATGACACACTGGCTAGAGTTAGTCAAGTTTGGGGTCACATAGGTGATACAACAATGAGATGACACACTGGCTAGAGTTAGTCAAGTTTGGGGTCACATAGGTGATACAACAATGAGATGACACACTGGCTAGAGTTAGTCAAGTTTGGGGTCACATAGGTGATACAACAATGAGATGACACACTCGCTAGTGAAGTCACATAGGTGATACAACAAAGATGACACACTGGCTAGAGTTAGGAAGTTTCACATAGGTGATACAACAATGAGATGACACACTGGCTAGAGTTAGTCAAGTTTGGGGTCACATAGGTGATACAACAATGAGATGACACACTGGCTAGAGTTAGTGAAGTTTGGGGTCACATAGGTGATACAACAAGATGACACACTTGAAGTTTGGGGTCACATAGATACAACAATGAGATGAAGTTTGGGGTCACATAGGTGATACAACAATGAGATGACACACTGGCTAGAGTTAGTGAAGTTTGGGGTCACATAGGTGATACAACAATGAGATGACACACTGGCTAGAGTTAGTGAAGTTTGGGGTCACATAGGTGATACAACAATGAGATGACACACTGGCTAGAGTTAGTCAAGTTTGGGGTCACATAGGTGATACAACAATGAGATGACACACTGGCTAGAGTTAGTCAAGTTTGGGGTCACATAGGTGATACAACAATGAGATGACACACTGGCTAGAGTTAGTGAAGTTTGGGGTCACATAGGTGATACAACAATGAGATGACACACTGGCTAGAGTTAGTGAAGTTTGGGGTCACATAGGTGATACAACAATGAGATGACACACTGGCTAGAGTTAGTCAAGTTTGGGGTCACATAGTGATACAACAATGATGACACACTGGCTAGAGTTAGTCAAGTTTGGGGTCACATAGGTGATACAACAATGAGATGACACACTGGCTAGAGTTAGTCAAGTTTGGGGTCACATAGGTGATACAACAATGAGATGACACACTGGCTAGAGTTAGTCAAGTTTGGGGTCACATAGGTGATACAACAATGAGATGACACACTGGCTAGAGTTAGTCAAGTTTGGGGTCACATAGGTGATACAACAATGAGATGACACACTGGCTAGAGTTAGTGAAGTTTGGGGTCACATAGGTGATACAACAATGAGATGACACACTGGCTAGAGTTAGTCAAGTTTGGGGTCACATAGGTGATACAACAATGAGATGACACACTGGCTAGAGTTAGTGAAGTTTGGGGTCACATAGGTGATACAACAATGAGATGACACACTGGCTAGAGTTAGTCAAGTTTGGGGTCACATAGGTGATACAACAATGAGATGACACACTGGCTAGAGTTAGTCAAGTTTGGGGTCACATAGGTGATACAACAATGAGATGACACACTGGCTAGAGTTAGTCAAGTTTGGGGTCACATAGGTGATACAACAATGAGATGACACACTGGCTAGAGTTAGTGAAGTTTGGGGTCACATAGGTGATACAACAATGAGATGACACACTGGCTAGAGTTAGTCAAGTTTGGGGTCACATAGGTGATACAACAATGAGATGACACACTGGCTAGAGTTAGTCAAGTTTGGGGTCACATAGGTGATACAACAATGAGATGACACACTGGCTAGAGTTAGTCAAGTTTGGGGTCACATAGGTGATACAACAATGAGATGACACACTGGCTAGAGTTAGTCAAGTTTGGGGTCACATAGGTGATACAACAATGAGATGACACACTGGCTAGAGTTAGTCAAGTTTGGGGTCACATAGGTGATACAACAATGAGATGACACACTGGCTAGAGTTAGTCAAGTTTGGGGTCACATAGGTGATACAACAATGAGATGACACACTGGCTAGAGTTAGTCAAGTTTGGGGTCACATAGGTGATACAACAATGAGATGACACACTGGCTAGAGTTAGTCAAGTTTGGGGTCACATAGGTGATACAACAATGAGATGACACACTGGCTAGAGTTAGTCAAGTTTGGGGTCACATAGGTGATACAACAATGAGATGACACACTGGCTAGAGTTAGTGAAGTTTGGGGTCACATAGGTGATACAACAATGAGATGACACACTGGCTAGAGTTAGTGAAGTTTGGGGTCACATAGGTGATACAACAATGAGATGACACACTGGCTAGAGTTAGTCAAGTTTGGGGTCACATAGGTGATACAACAATGAGATGACACACTGGCTAGAGTTAGTCAAGTTTGGGGTCACATAGGTGATACAACAATGAGATGACACACTGGCTAGAGTTAGTGAAGTTTGGGGTCACATAGGTGATACAACAATGATACAACAATGATGACACACTGGCTAGAGTTAGTCAAGTTTGGGGTCACATAGGTGATACAACAATGAGATGACACACTGGCTAGAGTTAGTCAAGTTTGGGGTCACATAGGTGATACAACAATGAGATGACACACTGGCTAGAGTTAGTCAAGTTTGGGGTCACATAGGTGATACAACAATGAGATGACACACTGGCTAGAGTTAGTCAAGTTTGGGGTCACATAGGTGATACAACAATGAGATGACACACTGGCTAGAGTTAGTCAAGTTTGGGGTCACATAGGTGATACAACAATGAGATGACACACTGGCTAGAGTTAGTCAAGTTTGGGGTCACATAGGTGATACAACAATGAGATGACACACTGGCTAGAGTTAGTGAAGTTTGGGGTCACATAGGTGATACAACAATGAGATGACACACTGGCTAGAGTTAGTCAAGTTTGGGGTCACATAGGTGATACAACAATGAGATGACACACTGGCTAGAGTTAGTCAAGTTTGGGGTCACATAGGTGATACATGACACACTGGCTAGAGTTACATAGGTGATACAACAATGAGATGACACACTGGCTAGAGTTAGTGAAGTTTGGGGTCACATAGGTGATACAACAAGATGACACACTGGCTAGAGTTAGTCAAGTTTGGGGTCACATAGGTGATACAACAATGAGATGACACACTGGCTAGAGTTAGTGAAGTTTGGGGTCACATAGGTGATACAACAATGAGATGACACACTGGCTAGAGTTAGTCAAGTTTGGGGTCACATAGGTGATACAACAATGAGATGACACACTGGCTAGAGTTAGTGAAGTTTGGGGTCACATAGGTGATACAACAATGAGATGACACACTGGCTAGAGTTAGTCAAGTTTGGGGTCACATAGGTGATACAACAATGAGATGACACACTGGCTAGAGTTAGTCAAGTTTGGGGTCACATAGGTGATACAACAATGAGATGACACACTGGCTAGAGTTAGTGAAGTTTGGGGTCACATAGGTGATACAACAATGAGATGACACACTGGCTAGAGTTAGGGAAGTTTGGGGTCACATAGGTGATACAACAATGAGATGACACACTGGCTAGAGTTAGTCAAGTTTGGGGTCACATAGGTGATACAACAATGAGATGACACACTGGCTAGAGTTAGTCAAGTTTGGGGTCACATAGGTGATACAACAATGAGATGACACACTGGCTAGAGTTAGTGAAGTTTGGGGTCACATAGGTGATACAACAATGAGATGACACACTGGCTAGAGTTAGTCAAGTTTGGGGTCACATAGGTGATACAACAATGAGATGACACACTGGCTAGAGTTAGTCAAGTTTGGGGTCACATAGGTGATACAACAATGAGATGACACACTGGCTAGAGTTAGTGAAGTTTGGGGTCACATAGGTGATACAACAATGAGATGACACACTGGCTAGAGTTAGTGAAGTTTGGGGTCACATAGGTGATACAACAATGAGATGACACACTGGCTAGAGTTAGTCAAGTTTGGGGTCACATAGGTGATACAACAATGAGATGACACACTGGCTAGAGTTAGTCAAGTTTGGGGTCACATAGGTGATACAACAATGAGATGACACACTGGCTAGAGTTAGTCAAGTTTGGGGTCACATAGGTGATACAACAATGAGATGACACACTGGCTAGAGTTAGTCAAGTTTGGGGTCACATAGGTGATACAACAATGAGATGACACACTGGCTAGAGTTAGTGAAGTTTGGGGTCACATAGGTGATACAACAATGAGATGACACACTGGCTAGAGTTAGTGAAGTTTGGGGTCACATAGGTGATACAACAATGAGATGACACACTGGCTAGAGTTAGTCAAGTTTGGGGTCACATAGGTGATACAACAATGAGATGACACACTGGCTAGAGTTAGTCAAGTTTGGGGTCACATAGGTGATACAACAATGAGATGACACACTGGCTAGAGTTAGTGAAGTTTGGGGTCACATAGGTGATACAACAATGAGATGACACACTGGCTAGAGTTAGTGAAGTTTGGGGTCACATAGGTGATACAACAATGAGATGACACACTGGCTAGAGTTAGTGAAGTTTGGGGTCACATAGGTGATACAACAATGAGATGACACACTGGCTAGAGTTAGTGAAGTTTGGGGTCACATAGGTGATACAACAATGAGATGACACACTGGCTAGAGTTAGTGAAGTTTGGGGTCACATAGGTGATACAACAATGAGATGACACACTGGCTAGAGTTAGTGAAGTTTGGGGTCACATAGGTGATACAACAATGAGATGACACACTGGCTAGAGTTAGTCAAGTTTGGGGTCACATAGGTGATACAACAATGAGATGACACACTGGCTAGAGTTAGTGAAGTTTGGGGTCACATAGGTGATACAACAATGAGATGACACACTGGCTAGAGTTAGTCAAGTTTGGGGTCACATAGGTGATACAACAATGAGATGACACACTGGCTAGAGTTAGTCAAGTTTGGGGTCACATAGGTGATACAACAATGAGATGACACACTGGCTAGAGTTAGTCAAGTTTGGGGTCACATAGGTGATACAACAATGAGATGACACACTGGCTAGAGTTAGTGAAGTTTGGGGTCACATAGGTGATACAACAATGAGATGACACACTGGCTAGAGTTAGTGAAGTTTGGGGTCACATAGGTGATACAACAATGAGATGACACACTGGCTAGAGTTAGTCAAGTTTGGGGTCACATAGGTGATACAACAATGGGATGACACACTGGCTAGAGTTAGTGAAGTTTGTGGTCACATAGGTGATACAACAATGAGATGACACACTGGCAAGTTTGGGGTCACATAGGTGATACAACAATGGGATGACACACTGGCTAGAGTTAGTGAAGTTTGGGGTCACATAGGTGATACAACAATGGGATGACACACTGGCTAGAGTTAGTCAAGTTTGGGGTCACATAGGTGATACAACAATGGGATGACACACTGGTTAGAGTTAGTGAAGTTTGGGGTCACATAGGTGATACAACAATGGGATGACACACTGGCTAGAGTTAGTCAAGTTTGGGGTCACATAGGTGATACAACAATGAGATGACACACTGGCTAGAGTTAGTGAAGTTTGGGGTCACATAGGTGATACAACAATGGGATGACACACTGGCTAGAGTTAGTCAAGTTTGGGGTCACATAGGTGATACAACAATGAGATGACACACTGGCTAGAGTTAGTGAAGTTTGGGGTCACATAGGTGATACAACAATGAGATGACACACTGGCTAGAGTTAGTGAAGTTTGGGGTCACATAGGTGATACAACAATGGGATGACACACTGGCTAGAGTTAGTGAAGTTTGGGGTCACATAGGTGATACAACAATGGGATGACACACTGGCTAGAGTTAGTGAAGTTTGGGGTCACATAGGTGATACAACAATGAGATGACACACTGGCTAGAGTTAGTCAAGTTTGGGGTCACATAGGTGATACAACAATGAGATGACACACTGGCTAGAGTTAGTGAAGTTTGGGGTCACATAGGTGATACAACAATGAGATGACACACTGGCTAGAGTTAGTCAAGTTTGGGGTCACATAGGTGATACAACAA
>NW_027198997.1:0-36978 GCF_038502225.1 Cherax quadricarinatus
TATTCAAGAGGTTGCTAGTAGAATTGCAGTAAATCAACCATTCAAATCATTATGAAGCTGTGTGTAGTCTGTGGTCAGTCAAACAAACGGGCTTCCACATGGATAAATTGTCATTTTTGTGGAAATTGGTGTCACGCTCCTTGTGCAGATATTCAAGAACTAGCTACAAGCACTATTAAAACAGAGAAGTGTTTTTGGGTATGCCCAAATGAGGAAAATCTGTGGACTAAAATCACAAGGGTATTAAAAGAGGACAACATCAAAGCTGCTTTCATAGAAAACCTGGAAGCTTTCTACAACAGATGGGAACATAAAAAGTCTGGGCTGAATGGTACTGCCCTTGATACTGGCCATGTAGTCAGAAACTGTAAGGCTGGAGATGAAGTCCTGGTACTCAGTAAATGTGGGGCTGATAGTGCTGTCCTGGGAGACAGTAATGGTGAAGCTGGAGGTGCTGTCCTGGGAGACAGTAATGGTGAAGCTGGAGATGCTGTCCTGGGAGACAGTAATGGTGAAGCTGGAGATGCTGTCCTGGGAGACAGTAATGGTGAAGCTGGAGATTTTGTCCAGGTAGTCGGGAATTATACGCAGGAAGGAATACATATAAATGACCTCATAGGGGACAGGAGCCATAGTAGGGAAACAAGTGTAGTCAAAGATATGATAAAACCAATATTGCAAACTAGAAATACCGCAGGAAATAGCAAACAAGAGGACTCCAATAGCAATAGTGAGGATAAATTACCAAAAACAACTGGTGGGAGCTCCATTGTTGGTGCTAGGGATGATAGAAGTAAGACAGGGAAACATGCACCAACAGGGAATACAGTCACAGAAACCCAAGGCAAGCGGAAACCAAGCCTGTGCACGTACTATGCACTTGGTATCTGCTGGCATGGGAAATCTGGAAAAACAGATGGGACGTGCAACTATGACCACCCTAGAAAATGCCATGCCCATATGACAACAGGAAAATGCAAACTCCCTTCCTGTAAGCTTTTTCACCCTGAAATGTGTACCTCTTCAGTACAGGAAAGACTGTGCTATAACTTAAATTGCCAGGCATACCATCTAAAGGGGACAAAAAGATACAAAACATCCAGGCCATGGGAAAACCTGGGTAGCCACAGCCACTCAAGAGGGAGAGGTTTTTTAGTGCCAGGAAGGAAAAAAAACTGGCAGGAAATGGCAGAAATCGTACACCAAATTCAGTCATTCCTGGAGTGGAACCACAGTCGATGGCCTCCACTCCAAACCAACAGATACAGATACTAATGCCGGAAAAAAAATCCCCCCCCCAGTACCAACAATACCACCAGTCCGATAACATTCTTCTTTGCAAATATACAGGGTCTAAAGCCAGCAACAAACAACAAAATACCTTTCATCCGTGGACTGCTTGCAGAAGCAAAGGCAATGTTCGCGGCTTTCACTGAGACCCACATAAAGGATCACTTGGACAACGAAATATGGATCCCAGGTTACAACCTATACAGATGTGACAGAGTGAACAGGCAAAAGGGGGGGGGTTGGCCTGTACATTGCAGAGTCACTTGTTTGCACAGAACTGCTTAATGCCTCAAATGATGTAGTGGAAGTTTTACAATAAGTGTCAGGGGCCCGAGACTGTTCAACTGCCTCCCAGCACACATAAGGGGGATTACCAACAGACCCCTGGCAGTCTTCAAGCTGGCACTGGACAAGCACCTAAAGTCAGTTCCTGATCAGCCGGGCTGTGGCTCGTACGTTGGTTTGCGTGCAGCCAGCAGCAACAGCCTGGTTGATCAGGCGCTGATCCACCAGGAGGCCTGGTCACAGACCGGGCCGCGGGGGCGTTGACCCCCGAAACTCTCTCCAGGTAAACTCCAGGTAAATAGTAACAAAGTGAAAGTGGCCTAAGGAGCATTTTATCAGCAGCTCTTTCGTTTCCTTAAGTCCCCTTCTGTGTGTGTGTGTGTGTGTGTGTGTGTGTGTGTGTGTGCTTACCTATATGTGGTAGAAGGAGTCGAGTCTTGGCTATTGGCCCCTCCTTCTCGAAAAGAGTTTCCAGTGCACTTTCTGTCTACTTGCTACGAGAACTTTATCGTCTCTTCTTATCGCTATGTTTGAGTCCAACTTGTACCACTCCGCAGTCCAGGTCATACCACCTCGTGACTGTTTTAATAACGATAAAATACATCATAACATTTCTTTTCACTCACCAGTGTTTTCAATTTCAAGCTGTGGTGGTGGTGACGACGACGACAACGACGACGACAACGACGACGACCACCACCACCACCACCACCACCATCACCACCACCACCACCATCATGATGAGGCCACATTTTTTTTAATTATTTTTTTATTAACACATCATCATTCACTCCATCAGTGTCTTTCCAGAGTCATGCCTATACCACAGTTTTAATTAAAACTGCAACATTAACACCCCTTCTTCAGAGTGCAGGCACTGTACTTCCCATCTCCAGGACTCAAGTCCGGCCTGCCAGTTTCCCTGAATCCCTTCATAAATGTTACCTTGCTTACACTCCAACAGCACGTCATGTCATAAAAAGTATTTGTCTCCATTCGCTCCTGCCTGACACACTCACGCACGCTTGCTGGAAGTCCAAGTACCTCACATACCTCCCTCCAACCTTTCCTAGACCAACCCCTACACTACAGATTTATACACTCTCGAAGTCAATCTATTTTATTCCACCCTTTCTAAATGTCTAAACCACCTTAACAACCCTTTCTCAGCCCTCTGGATAATAGTTTTGGTAATACCACACAACCTCCTAATTTCCAAACTACGAATTCTCTGCATTATATTTACAAACATGACATCTCCATTGCCTCCAGCCTTCTCCATGTTGCAACATTTACCACCCCTGTTTCGCACACTTATAAGAGTGTTGGTATTACTATATTCTCATATATTCCCCTCTTTGCTTCCACGGACAAAGTTCTTTGTTTCTACAGAATCCTCAGTGCACCCCTCACCTTTTTCCCTCGTTAGTTCTATGATTTTTTTTTTTATATTTTATTTAAAACTCAGGTACAAAAATATATGGGTACATAATCAATATGTAACAAGATACAGGCAGTGAACAATAATCAACTGTGACTACACAGTACTGAAGAAGCACATATATAATGACAGAACTGGCTGCTGCACTCAAATCAAACACCGCTTGTACGTACTGTGCTTCACATGAAAAGGTGGTCATACATACATATATATACACATATACATATACATATATATATATATGTACATATATATACACATATACATACATATATATATATATATATATATATATATATATGTACATATATATACACATACACATACATATATATACATATACATACACACATACACATACAACCCACCCAGTAAAGCTTACACTCCCCCCCCCATGAAAACGTGCCACTTTCACCTTAAATACACAGTAACAAAACTCTTATACATACACATTTGCAAAAGCATTAAAAACTTCAATGACAATATATATATAAACACAATCCAGCCAGCTAAACGGCTGACACTATAATACAAGGAATGTCTGAACCTGATGGCTCACATCCACCATAGAACACAATCCACCCTACCCTCATATACCCTATGGTAATAATTAATATCGTGCACGGTGGTGGGTTTAAGACACTACCGCTGACACCACCCCACCCCCCACATGCCTAGTAACTGTGTCTGCCATCACCACTCATAACCACCAACAGTCCTTGATAGTAATTAGCATCTTATAATATATCACCCTAAAAACACGCTACACATAACCTACCACAATAATAAATAAATTTACACATTATTCCCTCCTGCAGACAGATTATTTACACTGCCGGAGATAATCTATCATCACATCCTACAGAGAATGGACAACATTAGACATCTAAAATATGACATGTGTATCACATGACCTGCTATTGCAGAGATTACTTAAACTCCTATAAATGAAAAAACTGACCAGTTTCACCTGGCAATACACAAGATCAAAAACTCATTCACTTGAACATATATAATGAAAATGTGAAAAAAAAAAAAACATCTGTAACAATATATAAGCAAAAACACCCCAGGCAAGATCTTACATTATATACAATACCAGAACGTTCCACTAGTTAAAAACAGGAATGAAACCTCATTATTATGACAAGTTACATTGCTCATATATAGGTAGACATGTATAATTACAGGTTAAAATATGCTTATATACTACAACATGCTTATGTACATCCTTACAAAACATGAAGGAAACCTTAGATAAATTATAATCATCGGTGTTCACAACAACACCAAGACATTCACATTGAATATCACCCCTTGAACATCATCAACATCCTTTCTCACACAATTCACACACTCACACAACACACTCACCCCCTGGGAAGGCCAGCCCGTTCATGCCCCTGACCGCTTATAAAGACCATAAATCCCTCAAAAGAAAGTCCCTGTAGCCCTCCGAGAAATCCCTCTCCCACCTCCTACCATATATTTCCCTGTTGCGACACTTTGTTCTATAAAAGGATGCTGCTATGGCCATCCTACGTTCCTCCGCCCCTTTGTCTCTCATTGCCCATGATATATACACAAAATCAACCATTAAGTAAGCCACTGCCCTTTGAACCTTTACCCCAACCCCAACCCCACCTACATCTAAACTAAGCGCTCTCAAAACCGACAACCCTTTCCCCCACATACCGGATTACTTTCCTAACCATTCCCTGCACAATCCCTAGGCTTTCACAAAAATAAACTACATGAAAAGCTGATTCATCTACCCCACAAACCTGACACACCCCACCCTCCCTTATTCGCCTATTTCGTAAAACAACCCCAGACGGCAATATTCCGTGAAGAAACCTATACATTACCTCCTCACGCGAGGCCGGATGCGTAACCCTTTAATCGGTCCCCAAATGTCTTCCCATGCGTACATCGGGTACCACCTTCCGTTGCCACTACCACCTCCCCTAGGCCATATCTTCCTCTCCATGGACCCTACCCGCATGTTTCTCGGCTCTCTGACCATCATCAATAGACGCAACAACTCCTCACCATCTCTCAAATCTTGTCCCTTCCACCATCTCCGAAGATCTCCCTGCAGCATCCCCAACCCTCCACTCCCTTCCCCCGAGCCCTTAGCAACCCATGTTTCACATATACACACTTCAACCTTCTTTCCAAATGAATTAACCCCAGCCCTCCCAAGGCTACCGGAAGTGTTACCACCTCTCTTTCAACCAATCGCATCCCGAACCCCAGATAAAACGGAAAACTCTGCTCAACAATCTCCGGACATCCCCATACACCAAAGGGTACAAAGCTGCCACATGCCATATTTTACTGTACAAAAGCACATTGACCACAATGACCCTCTGGTGTAGCGTAAGATGTGTCGGCCTCAATCCTGACAATCTTCCCAATACCCTATCTACCACACCCTTTGAATTATTCTCCTCGCCATCTGAGCATTACCCATATACACAACTCCACAAATTTTCACCCGGTCCACGACACTCCACCTCACCCCCCACCCCCGCCCTCCTGCCCATCCCATTCACCCAATATAATGAGCTTAGATTTATGCACATTCACTGCCATACCTGTTGCCATCCCAAAAACGTCTATAACTCTCTCCAGACCCTCCAATCCCTCCCCTCCCACTCACTAGGACAGTTGTGTCATCAACGTACCCTATGATACTGGGACTCCCACCTCGTATGTCCTCCCTTACCCCCTCCTGTATGCACCTTTCCACTGCCCTATAAAACGGATTCTGTAAACATGCAAATAATATTTGTGACAAAGGGCAACCTTGCCTCAATCCCCTGCCCATTTTCACATGCAACCCCACCCTCCCATTTATCTGTACACACATCCCAGCACCCCGATATAAAGTACGTGCCCAATTCACAATGTCCTCCCCGAACCCTTGCCACTCCATGATTCTCCACAGAGCCTCCCTCTCGACACTGTCATATGCCGTTCTCCAATCCAATGACAATACCCCTACGTTCCCCCTCTTGTGGACCCTCAATAAACCTTCTAATAACCCCATGCCCCTCATACATTGATCTCCCCGGAATCCCATATTGACCCCTCACTATTACCTTTCCAATGACCTTTTTTATACGATTACCTAAAATTTTTGCAAAAAGTTTGTAGTCTGCACACATGAGTGATATCATCCGGTAATCTCTCACTGTGCACTGACTTTCACACTTTGGCACCAAAACTACTAGTGCCGTCGACTGCAAAGGTCCCAACGCACCCCTCTCTTTTATGATATTAAATAATTGCACCAAAAAATCTTTTAATACTCCCCAATGCTGTATGTAAAACTCCGCAGGCAGCCCATCTATCCCCGGTGCCTTACCCCTGCTCATACTCATTAAAGCCGTCCACACCTCTTCCTCCACAATAGGCCCCTGTAACTGTTCCCTGTCGTCCCTGTCCAGCACACTCCGCACCCATCCCCCTGTCTCTCTTAAAGCCCCCTCTCTCACACCCACACTCCTCATATGTGCACTAGATTATAGCTTCGAGGGTTATTTTCATTACCAAGGGCAAGTACCTTACACTTATCCACATTAAACTTCATCTGCCATTTTTCAGACCAAGACATTAATTTGTTCAAATTGTCCTGGAGTTCACTGATATCCTCCTCAGAGTGAATTATACGGCCTATCTTTGAATCATCAGCAAACTTACTCATATCACTAGTAATCCCTTCATCAAGGTCATTAATGTAAATTATGAACAGGAGAGGGCCTAAAACTGATCCTTGTGGAACGCCACTAGTGACTAATCCCCATTCAGATTTCACTCCATTAATTGTAACTCTCTGCTTTCTAAAATGATTTACTGTGTAAGGAACCTCCCGTATGAAGATAGACTTAAAGCCTTAAATCTCCACTCTCTGGAGAGGCGTAGAACGAGAGGAGATATCATTGAAGTGTATAAGTGGATGACAGGCATAAACAAGGGAGATATTGTAAATAGAAAGCAGAGAGTTACAATTAATGGAGTGAAATCTGAATGGATGGGGATTAGTCACTAGTGGCGTTCCACAAGGATCAGTTTTAGGTCCTCTCCTGTTCATAATTTACATTAATGACCTTGATGAAGGGATTACTAGTGACATGAGTAAGTTTGCTGATGATACAAAGATAGGCCGTATAATTCACTCTGAGGAGGATATCAGTGAACTCCAGGACAATTTGAACAAATTAATGTCTTGGTCTGAAAAATGGCAGATGAAGTTTAATGTGGATAAGTGTAAGGTACTTGCCCTTGGTAATGAAAATAACCCTCGAAGCTATAATCTAGGTGAAGTAGAGCTTGGTCATACAGAATGTGAAAAAGACTTGGGAGTCATGGTAAGCAGAAATCTAAAGCCAAGACAGCAGTGCCTTAGTGTGCGCAACAAGGCCAACAGATTACTTGGATTTATCTCAAGAAGTATAAGTAACAAAAGTCCAAAAGTTATTTTACAGCTCTATACATCACTAGTGAGGCCTCATTTAGATTATGCTGCTCAGTTTTGGTCCCCTTACTACAGGATGGACATAGACTCATTAGAGAACATACAGAGAAGAATGACTAAAATGATTTACTGTGTAAGGAACCTCCCGTATGAAGATAGACTTAAAGCCTTAAATCTCCACTCTCTGGAGAGGCGTAGAATGAGGGGAGATATCATTGAAGTGTATAAGTGGATGACGGGCATAAACAAGGGAGACATTAATAAAGTACTGAGGGTGTCGAACCAGGTAAGAACCAGGAATAATGGATTTAAGTTGGATAAATTTAGATTTAGAAAGGACATAGGTAAGTACTGGTTTTCTAACAGAGTTGTAGATGCGTGGAACAGTCTTCCCAGTGGGGTGATAGAGGCTAGGACCTTGGGTAGCTTTAAGAAGAGACTGGACAAATATATGAGTGGGAGGGGCTGGGTTTGATTGGTGTCATGGGGTACGGGAGTTATTTCTTGGGTAGCTTTAGGTAGATGTCGTTTTGATAAGGACCTGCCTCGTATGGGCCAGTAGGCCTTCTGCAGTGTTCCTACATTCTTATGTTCTTATATTCCACCTACATACCCTAGACCCTGCCGTACTTGAGCACCTGCTGGAGCACATGGAACGAAACAAGATTATAAACGACAGCCAGCACGGATTCATGGAAGGAAAATCCTGTATCACAAACCTACTAGAGTTTTATGACAAGGTAACTGAAGTAAGAAATTAGAGGGAGGGGTGGGCTGATTGCATTTTCTTGGACTGCAAGAAGGCCTTCGACACAGTTTCTCACAAGAGATTAGTACAGAAGCTAGAGGAACAGGCACGTATAACAGGAAGGGTACTGCCAAAGATCAGAGAATACCTAACAGGGAGGCAACAGCGAGTCATGGTCCGTGATGAGGTATCACAGTGGGCGCCAGTGTCTAGCGGGGTCCCACAGGGGTCAGTCCTGGGACCAGTGCTATTCTTTGTATATGTGAACGACATGATGGAAGGGATAGACTCAGAAGTGTCCCTGTTTGCAGATGACGTGAAGTTAATGAGGAGAATTAAATCAGACGCGGACCAGACAGGTCTACAAAGAGACCTGGACAGGCTGGATGTGTAATCCAGAAACTGGCTCCTAGAATTTAACCCCGCCAAATACAAAGTCATGAAGATCGGAGGAGGGCAAGGAAGACCAGGCTAGGAGGCCAAAGGCTGAAAACCTCACTCAAGGAGAAAGACCTAGGAGTGAGTATAATACCGAGTACATCGCCAGAAGCACACATTAACCAGATAACTGCTGCGGCACATGGGGGCTTGGCAAACCTGAGAATAGCGTTCCGGTACCTCAGTAAGGAATCGTTCAAGACTTTATACACTGTGTACGTCAGGCCCATACTGGAGTACGCAGCACCAGTTTGGAACCCACACCTGGTCAAACACGTCAAAAAATTAGAGAAAGTGAAAAGGTTTGCAACAAGGCTAGTTCCAGAGCTAAGGGGAATGTCCTATGAAGAAAGGTTAAGGGAAATCGGTCTGACAACACTGGAGGACAGGAGGGTCAGGGAAGACATGATAACGACATACAAAATACTGCGTGGAATAGACAAGGTGGACAGAGACAGGATGTTCCAGAGATGGGACACAGAAACAAGAGGTCACAATTGGATGCTGAAGACTCAGATGAGTGAAAGGGATGTTAGGAAGTATTTCTTCAGTCATAGAGTAGTTAGGAAATGGAATAGTCTGGCAAGCGATGTAATGGAGGCAGGAACTATACATAGATTTAAGACGAGGTATGATAAAGCTCATGGAGCAGGGGGAGAGAGGACCTAGTAGCGGTCGGTGAAGAGGCGGGGCCAGGAGCTGGGTCTCGACCCCTGCAACCACAATTAGGTGAGTACACATCCGACATCGAACGCTGGATCACAGACCATAGTCATCTTACCACTCCCAGCCCAGTCATCACTCTAAATTCCCTTTCCTCCTCCCATCCTCTTACCTCTCCTTTCACACAACAGAATGTCATCTCCCTCTTAACTCGTCTCCCCAAGAAAGCACCTGGTGCTTCTGGCCTATCTCATTCTGTCCTTCGACACCTTACACACTGTCGCTTCAGCTATTACCGATCTCTCCAGTGCATACGGATGCTTCCCACCTTTATTCAAATCTGCTTTGGCTACTCTCATCCCTAAGCCTGGTAAAGACTTTACAGACCCAAAGATCTAAAGGTCCATAATCCTGCTAGAAATCTTAGGGATGACTTTTGAGCAACTTGTGAACATAAGACTCAGAACTCACCTTGAGACAACCTACTGAACTAACAGCAGATTGGAATCAGACAACACCGCTCTACACAAGACGCTTTAAACACCGTCCTGAGCTATATTCACATAAACAAGGCCCAAGATCTGCACCTCCTTTGATTTTCCAGTAAATATGACGAAATTATTATGCAGTTTCCTTGATGGCCGCACTATGTGCATAAAGTTCAGGAACAAAACCTCTGACTACTTCACCCTTCATGCCGGAGTCCCACAAGTCTCTGTGCTGTCTCCTACACTCTATATTCTTTACTCGCATGACATGCCTGAACCCATATACTTAAACACACTCTCCACCTCTTATGTAGACAACATTACACAGTTCACAGCACACGGCAACACTAGATTCCTTACACACGGAATACAACTCGAGGTCGATAGGATTATCGCATTGGAACTATTATGGCTAATAAAAACCAATGTCAACAAGTCCAAGATCAACTTTTTCTATAAAAGACGTGGCACCCCTGCTCCTGTCGAACTTAAAACCTGTCCTTTACGAATACTCATATCATGAACATTTTCTACAGTAGTACTTGGAGTTATCCTTGACTCCAGGTTGAGCATTAGACCACACATCACTTCCAAAACAGCTGTTGCCGGGATTGAACTCTCTCAGCTCAATAAACTGAGAGGTGCAGGTCCTGCCACCAAGCTTCACTTATACACAGCACTTATCAGGCCTCTCATCACTTACACTCCCCTTGCCTTAACCACTAAGGCTAACGCACTGAAGCTCCAACGTATCCAGAATCGGGCGTTGACAGACTTGAGACATACCACGAACACAGAACTTTTTTATCTTGACGAATCTGTCAGATGCCCTCACAGTCTTGTCAATCTCTTCCGAGCTCTTTACGAACTGTTCCTCCCTCCTCGATACACTTAATTTTCCCCAGCAATCTTCCTCTTCTTTTGCAACAGATTACCATCTTTGCCTATTTATTTTTTATCTCTCCACCTCATCTTTAACTGCCATTGTCGTGGAGAGGCGTTCTCTGTGCAGTACGATGGAGCGGCTTGCCTGGTGTCATTTGGAGCCACCATACCTCCTGCCCTTAGCCCGATTTGCGTGACGTTCTTGCAGTTGATACGAGATACGAATGCGAGACAGAGAGCAGCAGCACATGATTTATTTTTATGCCCTATATTATGCCTTATAATGCCTTGCGGTTGGGTTTAGCCCGGACACTTTTTCTTTTTCTTTATTATTTCCTCTTCCCCACCAATTCTGCACCTATCCCCACTTCCTTCTCGGCCTTAGTGGGTCCTTACCTGTGAGTTCCTTCTAATCCTAGTTCTGATCTGTCAATCGCCAACAGGGCGATTTTAAATTTTCCATAACTGTCTAAGTGACTCTGAAACAGCTGGTTTCTGAGTCATGATCTGCCGATCAATTACATGATCTGCCATTCAACTACACTGGGGTCATAAAGGCTGCTTGGTAAGCTGTTCACTAACACACAAATAATTCAATCACTAAAATAGGGATGTATATCTCAGGATGTATATTCTCTGGGAGAAATACAACCCTCTAAGTATATACCCTTTGTTTCATAGACATATGACCAGAGCTTAAACACTAGACCAGAAGTTAGGTACAACACTTGGAGTTGACGTCACGGGTGAGTGTATTATTATTATTATAATCAAAAAGAAGCGCTAAGCCACAAGGGCTATACAGCACGGGTGAGTGTAGCTCATTAGTAGAGTCAGTCGTGAAAACGATTTTAAGTACTTTGGTCAGTGAAACATTTCTGGTATTTAGCTATAGTTATTTAGATTAAGATTCGTAATATAAATAAAAAAATGAGCTGTTAATAAATAAAATATATTCAAATAAGTTCCAGATATGTCTTGACCACTGACAGCCACCTTACAGAAATATGACAAAACACTTGACAGGTGAACCAGTGGTTCTGAGAGAGCTGGTTCAGTGGCTCTGCCTCAACCTTACGTGTCAGCGACTGTGATCAGTTTAGCGTTGTGTGAGGTAGTGACCGAATGTGTGTGTTAGAGTGCGTAATATTATGTGTTAAGTGTTAGTGATACAGTGAGTGATATAGTGTGAAATGTAATGCACAAAGTGTTATTGATATGTGGATAAAATCAAACAGTTGATATAGTGTTGCAGTGTGTAGGGTGTCACAAGATAGTGTTGCAGTGTGTAGGATATGTTGCAGTTTGTAGGATGTCGCAAGATACAGTGTTGCAGTGTGTAGGATGTCACAAGATACAGTGTTGCAGTGTGTAGGATGTCACAAGATAGTGTTGCAGTGTGCAGGATGTCACAAGATATAGTGTTTCAGTGTGTAGGATGTCACAGGATATAGTGTTGCAGTGTGTAGGATGTCACAGGATATAGTGTTGCAGTGTGTAGGATGTCACAAGATATAGTGTTGCAGTGTGTAGGATGTCAAGATAGTGTTTGCAGTGTGTAGGATGTCACAAGATATAGTGTTGCAGTGTGTAGGATGTCAAGATAGTGTTTGCAGTGTGTAGGATGTCACAAGATAACCTTACTATGTTTCTTATTAGCTATCCTCAGAAGGGATTTTTAAGTGATTTTCAGTTTGTTTTTTAATTCCAACTTTTCGTTTTTCGTTCACACTGCGAGAAGCCTATAAAATCTTGTGTAGTGTTACTAGAGCCAGATTAATGGAGGAGTAAACAAGTGCACGACGTCACTGACTCAAGCTGTTGAAACAACTGCCTTCATTCTGGCATAGCACGAGGCCTGGTCAGAGACCAGACCGGGCGAGGCCTGGTCACAGACCGGGCCGCTGGCAAGTTATTACCAGTAACCTTCTCCATCTTCTAACAATCATAAAGGCTGCCTCTCAGGTCACAGACGACAGAGTGAAATTCAGGTATGTTGGTGTAGAGTTGATCATTGTATATGTAATATAATGCAGAAGCAGCCACATGGAGATGCAATTCTTCAGCTCTAGATCTTTCTCACTCTCGTGCGTCGCCACGAACAATGTATTGTTGCAAGACATCAACAGAGAGGACAGAGCTGTATGACCCTTACGGGTTTAGCGCTTAGTTACGGTAATACCCCTCAAGGGAGGTTCCTTGACGCTGGTGAGGTGCTCTTGATCTAGGGAATTGGATCTGTGCTCCGGTTCCTTGAACTGAGCCTGAATACCTTCCATCCCCCCCACGTGCGCTGTATAATCCTACGGGTTTAGCGTTCCCCATGATTATTGTAATATGATAATAATAGGTAGAGATATTCTCTGGCAAGGCAGAAGGCGTTACTGAAACCATCTGTCTTGCTTCAGAGAATTTCCCTTATCTGTTGCTGTCTTGCAACGGCGTCTTCATTGTTAAAACAGCCTGTTTGTGGTTGTATTGCGTGTAATATAATGTAAAAAAAATCATTCCCTGTGTCCTTTTGTAACCGTCTTCAGTGTTTAATGTCTGGCGCAGCTGACCACCTTGAACGTTCACGTTAAATGTTGTTTGTGTGTAGGGGGGGGGGATTAATAAATATTAACAAATGTTTAATGAAACTTCGAATCATTATAAACTACCATAACTGGAGAATTACTGTTCTGATCGGCTTCAAACTGTCCCCACTCTTAGTGACTTCCAAAAGTCTCGATTTTCTAATTTTATTGAATAAAAAATTAAGAATATTTACATTTAATAACTAAAATTATTTTTCTGATCGCCAGAAACTTATAATGAATCATTCTATATGATGATGACCATCCATAAGTTTATTAGTAAGTAAATATGAAATATTCTTGAAATTACTATAAAATTTGGAATTTGATCCTTTACTCGAATGTCTCTCCTGATCGTCTTCAAACTTTCTCCGTGTGTGGATTTTATTAACAATGTTTGACGCTAACTTTGACCTGTGATGATTTCACTTTCCAAAATTTAAAAATTCCTTATTCCAGTGTAATAACCAAAGATTGTTTGTGATGGGAAGTATTTTTTTTTTCATTGATATGGCACTGTATATCTGCCAGTTGGATTTTTTAAGCAATTTTGTGAAAAAAAAATCTTGAAACATAAAAGTCAAGTTTTTAAATGAGGTGAGATAATTTATAATTGAATATAAACGTAAAGAAAACCTGCTAAAAATAGTTTTATATTAAGTATTTTTGTGTATCAAGGAGAGACTTGATTATTTTCGGAACATTCTCGGAAAAACTTTTTTCTATATTAAGCATTTTATTCTCTCTGGAAAACGTCTTATTTGATAAGCTTCAAACATTCATTATTGATGAAATGTATATAGAACTAGTTTTGCTGGAATATTGGACTGTGTTGGTGGACTGTGAACAATGATACATAGTGCACTGGTGTTGGTGGCCTGTGAACAATGATACATAGTGCACTGGTGTTGGTGGCCTGTGAACAATGATACATAGTGCACTGGTGTTGGTGGCCTGTGAACAATGATACATAGTGCACTGGTGTTGGTGGCCTGTGAACAATGATACATAGGGTACTGATGGAGACCTGTGAACAATGATACATAGGGCACTGATGTTGGAGGCCTGTGAACAATGATACATAGGGCTGTGGTGTTGGTGGCTTGTGAAGAATGATACACATGGCACTGATGTTGGTGGCCTGTGAACAATGATACATATGGCACTGGTGTTGGAGGCTTGTGAACAATAATACATGGGGCACTGGTGTTGGAGGCCTGTGAACAATAATACATGGGGCACTGGTGTTGGTGGCCTGTGAACAACGATACGTAGGGCACTGGTGTTGGTGGCCTGTGAACAACGATACATCAAGCACTGGCGTTGGTAACCTGTGAACAATGATACATCAAGCACTGGTGTTGGTGGCCTGTGACTGTGGCTGGCGAGTGACTCCTGATCTTTAAGGGACAATTCTTAAGTGAATCGACTGAGTACTTTCCATTTCACAATTGCTATATAATCCCAACGATATACTCCCCAGATAGGGAGCCAAGGCCGGGTCACCACTACTTGGAAAAGACCTGGGCCGGGAAAGTACCGGCGAATAAAAAAAAAAAAAAAAAAAAAAAAAAAAAAAATCCCAACTAGTTTGTCGCTATTGACTGACTCAGATGAAACAACTTATCTTAAGACTGTGTAGGTGCAATTGTTCTTTTCTGTGTAATAACAGAATAATGTATTTAGTGATCAGCCTTTAAAACTTAATGTTGATGTATTGTGTTGGAAGACAACGTTACCTTGATGGTAGGTTGTGTAAGTTTTAAAGTGACAATTTTTATTAATGAAGTTGGTTTCTGTGAATGACTTTTCTGGTCATAAACAACTTAGTGTTGGGTTTTATTCTGTTATTATAGTTTAAATCTGAGTAATGTACTTCAAGGTGACTGACTTGTCTGCCCTAGATACTATTAATAAAATAAATTAGTTTCCCCTAAGGTTAAGTGAAATTAAGTTTTCTTAATTATTTAGTTCTATTTGTCAGTAGAACGCCTTCCATCTGAACAAAAAACCTAATGGAAAAATAAATAAAGGAACGACTAGGAAAAATAAGAATAATGAGTTTTGAGGATTTTACTTTAAATTTAAATATAATAAATAAAGTGGCCATTGGTTCTTGTAGTTGGGCAGGAGTAGGTAAGGCCCTGGACAGATCTTCTTATATTAAAGATGAAGGTTATCCTGGGCGGATGGTGATAGTCCGGTGTTTTGGAATCTCCTCTACCACTTGGTTGGAGCACCACAAGCAGAATAAACAAGGGCCGGTAGTAGTCTAATAATTGTTAATAAGTCAAATTAACAAATGTCTTGCTCCTTTATCTGGCGTCTATCCTGGATGACCACGCCAGGAACAGAGCTGGTAATAAGAAAAAACTGGTTACCCATGGTCATAATAATATAACATTTAAGAATGGAAAAGAATGATAAATGCCAAAATCATTACTGGTAACCAGCAAACAAAAGAAAGGAACAAACAGTAATACTCCTGGTAGATCACCTTACCTGATTAGGAGAAGAGTGGAGGTGAAGTGACTCTCCAAACTTCAACCCACACCAGGTAAGATCAATATTACCAGTAGAAATTTGAACAAATCAGACACCAAGAACTAGTTTCGCCCCAGCCCGCCAGAGGGGGGGGGGGGTGCGCGACGTACCCCGCTAATGGTTCCTGGTTGCCTGAACAACCTTAACCCCACGCACGCCTACTTTTCCCTCACACTATTTGCTTTCTTTTCGGGATTTTGAAAAATATAAAAGACTCTACTTTTGTGATAACCTTTGTGTGTCGCTCTTATTAACTCTTTTATACTGATAACTTGACATTCGCTGCCTGACCACAGTAGAGTGCGGTTGTGCTCTGCACCCCTCTGCTGTTTGTAGGCGAGCTCCTTTGTCAGTTACCTGGCTGCAGCGGTGTGAAGTGGTGCTGTCACGCCTCTGCTAACAACATAGGTGCACTGTGATTCTTAAGATGGCGGTTAGTCTGAGACGCCGGATAAATACTCTAGGCATTGAACTACTTAAAGGAACGATAACCCCTAGTTCTGCGCAAGTCTTATTGCCAAAGATCATCCGAGAGACATATGGCATACAAGATAGTGACTTGTATGGTGTAGCATTAAATGGAGGCCAAAGAATTTTCGTCAAACTGCTATCAGCTACGGTTTATGAATCGTTAGTCACCAGGTTTCAGGACGTAAGTCTTAGCGTCACACCAGCTGTCAGTGTAAGAATGATAGATGTTTCACGGCATTATACGTGGATCAAGTTACGCAACGTTCCCTTTGAGGCGGACGAGGCGGATATAAGGAAAGTTTTTGAGATGTATGGAACGGTGCATTATGCTCAACATGTTGTATAGCCCTTGTGGCTTGGCGCTTCTTTTTTATTATAATAATAATAATATGCTCAACATGGTACGTGGGCGGCAGGAGCCTATGCTGGTTTTCCAGAGGGTTCTTTCAACCTCAAAATGACTTTGAGGCACCCAATACCATCCTATGTGTATCTACAAGATTTCAGGACGCAGGTAATGGTAATGTACCCAGGACAACGACGTACGTGCCGCCTATGTGGTGAGTATGATCACATAGCGGCGACCTGTGACAAGCGAAGACGTGTGCCTGGACCTGTGGTGGACGTCGCAGCCCCTGCTTCAAACGTGGCAGGTGAGGAACAAACATCGGATGGAGGGCGTGGTGTATTGTGGAGCGAGATAGTAGATCGGGCACACAGGACTGGCGGTGAGTTGGAGTCCCGCCCCCAGCTGCCTGATCAGGTGTCGTCTCCTGTGGATAAGGAGGAGCAGCAATTACAGAAGGTTCTTGAGATTGAGGAGGAATTGGTGGAGGTGTTGAAGACTTTGTCACCGCCAGAGAGGGACGTTACATCTGAGCGTGGTGTCATCGGAGAGTCGTCGCTTCCAGAAAGTCGGAGATATGATAATTTGGGACGTGATGGTGGTTTGGAGTCGTCCGTTGAATCATTAAACCATTCTCAGGTGGAGGTGGAGGTTCATCGAGAGGCAACATCTGTGTAACATGACTGTCACGAGAAAGAGGGCGGCTACATCAGATTCTGATGACGTTCTTACGCCTGCACAAAGGCCTGGGAAACAGACTGAGGTGAAGTGTGAAGGTAGTGGTGTAGGTGGTGGTAGCCATGATAGGAGGCCCCGGAAGAAGGGGGAAGGGAAAGAGAGCACTCTGAAGGTGTCAAACTTAAATTCAAGCTCTGGAGTTGTAAAGAGTGATGAGAGGAAGCAGGGGTGGAAACTTTAATAGGCCTTAGGTGTATGTCTGTAAATGAAGAGAGATTGGTTTTGTAATTTCCTGAATAAATCTAGAGTGGATGTTGTGTTCCTGCAGGAGCATAATTTTAAAGAGGGTAGGGTGTTGGAGGTGGCAGGTTTTCGAGTAGTTACCCTGCCATCTCCCCGTCTAAAAGGTGGTGTGGGAATTTTAATAAGGGAGACGAGCCCGTTTGTTTTGCAGAGAAGCGAGGGAGGAGGGGGAGGGAGGGTGTTGCGTGTGGATGGGTGGTGGATGGGTAAGCGTGTGTCTTTTGTGAGTGTGTATGCGCCGGCAGAAAATAACATAAAGGTAAAGAATGATTTTGTGTGTGAGGATCTTGTGTTTTTCTTAAGTGCACTGCCAGAGGTGGCGATAGTTGGTGGGGATTGGAATAGTGTAATCAGGGTGGCTGATGTGGACCCAAGAGGGGCTGGATATATGTCTGTGGCTCTTAGGGATTTATTAAGGGATGTTAGGTTACGTGATGCCTTTGGGGGGGGAGCGGTGTGGGAGACTGATTATACGTTTGTTAGGAGTGGATATGCTGCGAGACTAGACAGAGTGTACCTTTCTCAGGGAGTGGATGTGAAATCTTTCAGTACTGTTGAGGCTACAATGTCAGATCATAGGGCAGTGGTGGTGGAGGTTGGGTGGGGGACGCTCGCGGACATATATAGAAGTTATTGGAAATTAAATATAAGTGTGTTAGGTGATGAGGAGGGGTTGGAGGAGTTTTCAGTCCTATGGAGGGAGCTTAGTGTGGAAGAACAGGGAGTGGATGACATTGTGACATGGTGGGATAGTGTTGCAAAGGAAAGGATTAGAAAATTTAATGTGAGAGAAGGAAAACGTATTAATAATTTAAAATATGGACTGGCTAACTATTTAGAGGATAGGTTAAGAGGTTGCTATGGGCGGGGGGTGGGTGGGAATAATTTTCCTATGGATGAAATAGCTGAAATAAAGGGGAGGTTGAGGGTGTTGCAAAATGAAACGTTTCAAGCTGTAAGGATGCAGGCAGGGGTGGAAGAGGTGCTTTGGGGCGACAAGCCGTCAGCGTGTGTTTTGCGGCATCAAAAGCATAGGCAGGCGGTAACAGCTATCCCATGTTTAGAGGTAACGGAGAGGGTTGGGAATTTTTTTTTTTTTTTTTTTATATTTTATTTAAAACGTCATATAACAACATATTAAATATATAAAATCCTCCTTCATTAAACAGGTATACAAAACATAATACATGAACATAATACACCTTATAAAGTATGCTGCAGCACATATCCGATATTTACACCTAAGCCAACTAGTATTTCCCTAAACCATACATGATGAAATATCATATAAAAGCATACAACAATACGTATAACATTATAACAAAAATTAAAGCCTTAAACATTTTTTTTTTTTTTTTTATAATTTAAAAAATATACAATACATTAAATAATCATAGGATTACATATCATTAGATTCATAGTAAGTATAATTACAATTGTCAATATATACACTAGAACGGTTATAAATATTCGTCAGTCCCCTATTCATTATGTACCTATCCTAAGGTAACACAAGAATATACAAATTCTTCGTTACCTTAATTAAAACCCTCTTATATACATTATAAACAAAGAGAAACTATTCATCAATAATATGCCTTAGTGTTTGATTTTATGTCAATAAAACCTTTGTAAAGACATAATACATAAACAAGTGCATATATAACAAAATATCCAAAAACGAACGATATGTAATGAAACTGGTAGTAAATTTACTTGACTACTGCAAAGATACAAAAATATTCAGTACATTACACAAAGGGTTCCACTTAATAGCATGAGATAATTCTGAATTGCCAAACAAGTAACATTATGCAACATACACACACCACATTCTTATCACATATACACACACACATGAGAGATTATGTACACATAATACAAAATTGTTACCCTCATATCTGATCACATTCCAAAACATATATCCCAGGAGTCCCCAAGCAGAACGTTACCAGGTATCATCCACATGGCTGATACAAGGAAAATATAAAATGAAAAACTATATATATAAGTTGCACAAGGTGCTTTTACATAACACCTGTCATGCAGTTCATGAGTTTGCTTCACAAGAGACCCACTCTCTTAATCACGTCAATTTAAGAACAAAAATTAGTTTCCAAGCAATAGTATATATATTTGTTTGAATAAAACATCATCCAAACTAACGATCATACCTATCATTTATACATTAAACCGCACCCATACCAATCGTATGCCACCTTCACTCACACATATTCAAGAAGCCAGCCTCGTGTACCCTTTAAGGTATTAACTCCCATAAATCCCTGACCTTGAATCTGCAATATCCCTTTGAAAATAAGAAAAACCATCTATTTCCCGTAATGTCTTTATTTCTCTGTTGTGTACCATAAAATATCGCTACCAGTGCTCTGATTCTCTCCCTCACAGATAAATGCCTATATACCCATGACGTATATACAAAATCCGTCACTAAATATCCGATTGCATTCTGTACCGGTGTTTCGACCCCCCCCCCCACATCTAAACTTAAAGCTCTTAAGACACTAAACCCACCCCCACCCACCATTCTTAACACCTTACCAAACCACAACCTTACGCGTTCCAATCTCTTACAGAAATAAACTGCATGAAAGACCGTATCAGGATCTCCACACACACAACACAGCCCCCCCTCCTGCATGCGCCTATTCGCTAAAACTTCCCCGGACGGCAGTATATTATGTAAAAATTTAAACATTATCTCCCTGACCTTGGCTCGTAACCTTAATGCTTTTAAACGACCCCATATGTCCTTCCATGCATACATTGGATATATTCCCTCCACCTTAGCCACTACCTCCCTGCCCTCTACCAGTGCCAATTTGCCAATCTTGATCTTGCGTGGATCTTTTACATAAATTAACATCCTCAACATGTCCTCACATCTCTTTACATCCGTGCCGGTCAACCAACGTACCAAGTCCCGTCTTATCCAGGTCAAACCCGTGCCAGCCATTCTACCCTCTCTCAAGTAGCTATGCTTGACATACATGCCTAACATCCTATTATGCAGATTCATTAGCCCCAGGCCACCCCGGCCAACCGGGAGCGACACCACATCCCTCGTTAACCAATCACAACCTGAACCCCAAATATATCTATATACACGCGTTAACATACGCTTTTCATCATATGGATGTAACGGATAAATACATGCCACATGCCACAACTTACTGAACAAAATCACATTCACCACAATTGCGCGCTGATGTATAGACAAGCCTCCTTCCCTCAAACCTGTTAAACGACCTAAAACCCTCTCTACAGCCTCACTTGAATTCACCTTCCTCGCATCCTGTATGTTATCCCTATGCACAATCCCACACACCTTAATTTGATTTACTAAAGGCCAGCCTTCCCTCTGGCCTAATACCACACCCGCACAATCCCCCACCTCCATAAGCATTGATTTTTCCTTATTAACCGTCATTCCGGTTGCTTTCCCGAAACATTCCACCAATTCGCTCACTTTTCCTAAAACCTTGGCTCCACGAAATAAAACCGTAGTGTCGTCCACGTAACCTATAATTCCTGATTGTACCCCCACCCAACCTTGCTTGTCATCCTGTCGTACAATCCCCCTCACGGCTCTAAAAAACGGGTCCTGAATCAACGCAAAAAGAATTTGTGATATAGGACACCCCTGCCGTAATCCCCTATGCATCCTAACAACTTTTCCCAACCTACCGTTTACCTGCACCCTAAACGTAGCCTGCTCGTACAAAACCTGTGCCCAACTAACAATTTCCTTTCCGAAACCTTGCCACTGCATAAACTTCCATAATGCATCTCTCTCCACGCAATCGTATGCAGCGTGCCAATCTAAAGCTAATATTCCACCCTTATTACCCCTCCCGCTTTCCTCAATGAACCTGCGAATAATTCCTTGTCCCACACACATAGATCGTCCTGGCACACCATATTGTCCCTCGTCCAGAACTCTCTCCAAAACCCGTTTTATCCTATTTCCTAATAATTTCGCAAAAATTTTATAGTCGCCACACATTAATGAAATTTCCCTATAATTATGTATATAATTCCCAGATTTTTTTTTCGGGACTAGAACAACCACCCCTGTTCTTTGTTGCTGTCCCATAATGCCACTACTTTTCATGGCATTAAATAATATCACCAAAAAATCGCGAATACAATCCCAATTGTCCTTGTAAAAATCACAAGGGATTCCGTCAATCCCCGGCGACTTCCCTACACTCATACCCTCCACAGCTAACCTAATCTCTTCTTCACTTATAGGTCCATTCAAAGCCAACCTGTCCATGTACTCTAGATTACAACATACATATTCACCCATTTCTCCCAGCGCCCCCTTAGAAATCCCAGCATTTTTGTATTGCAATTCATACCATGCGTCTACAAAGGTATTCATAGCCTCCGTTGACCGAAGGACCTGCCCCCTACTAAAGTTTCCCAATGACTCCTGAACCTCTAATCCCATTAATTCTGTCGCCTTACGGCGTCTGCCCTGCTCTCGCAAGACAAACGCCGAAGGACGGTCACCCCATAAAACCTCATCAATTCCACTTGCTATCCGCGCCGCATCAAAAATACGATTGTGAAAGTCTCTAATTAAGCGTTTTAAATTTTCAATTTCAACCACCGGATACACTCCCCCACCCTTTGTATAACATGCTTGCAGTTGATTTTCAAGATAGTTCAAGAGCCCATACTGCATTCTCTTGTCTTCTTTTCCTTGCTGCTGATAAAAATTCCTCACCTTCACCTTACCGACAGTATCCCACCATTCGACTATATCAATTCCCTCCTGCCATTCAGCCCACCATCCTCTCCAAGCACTCACAAAATCTTCCCTCACACCTCTTTTGTGCATTAAATCCACATTCAACTTCCAGAAACCTCTGTAACGCCTCGGTAATCCTACCCAGTCAACATCCGCCATAACACCTCTGTGATCAGAAAAGCTCACATTTAGCACACGTACACTCCTGACGCTGACACCTCTAGAAACGTATATGCGATCCAGTCTTGCCACATACTCCCTTCTAACGAACGTATGCA
Organism: Cherax quadricarinatus; assembly: GCF_038502225.1. NCBI lineage: Eukaryota > Metazoa > Arthropoda > Malacostraca > Decapoda > Parastacidae > Cherax > Cherax quadricarinatus. The sequence goes on from NW_027198997.1 coordinate 22,698, forward strand.
TGACCCCACCCACCTCATCCCCCCCCCACATCCGTAACATTAACACTCCGCAAAAGGTCCCCTAAATATCCTGAAAAAAAAACTCTCCCTCTCGGTTCGACATCCTTGCGACGATCAGTCCAATTCCAATCACCCCCAATAATCGTGACGACTGGCAGTGATCTTAAATGGTACACCAACACGTCCCTAAAAAACGCATTTTTTACACGCATGTCACCTTCCGCCGGTCCGTACACCCCCAGGAAGGCCACCCGTACCCCACCCCACACCCCATCAACCCAAACAACCCTCCCCTCCTCTCCCACCTCATATGTTTGCAAAGAAAACGGGCTAGCCTCTTTAACTAACACTGCTACACCACCTTTCAGTTTATTAGAACAGCCCATGTACAAAATATTTTCAGGAATCAGCAATTCACCTAAAGATTTATAATTGTGTTCTTGTAAGAATACAACATCGGGTACATAATTTTTTAACAAAACCTCCAAATACTTACGTTTTTCAACAGACCGTAACCCATTTATATTTAAAGTAATACACTTGAACGTTTCATTGGAGGTTTACCCTTGGATACCTTGACATTCTTGGTTCCCTTGTGTGTATCTCCACTTCTTCCCCCACCCCCCCCTGTGTCGTTCTCCTTGACATGCTGAACACATGTAGATTTGCCCTTGTCTCTACGAGTCACATCGCACCATGCTTTGTTCCCCGACCGTTGTCCTGGTGTCAAAACATCTTGAGAGTCAGAAATCACCGCCACTCTCTTACGAGAACTGCGGCCAGTATCCATCTCATCTTCAGAACTGTTGTTCCTATGAACTTCCACGACCACAACCTGATGTTCAGCAATATGCCCGGAGGATGCCCCGTCCTTCTCCTTCACACTTACATCCTCTAAACCACCGTGAAGCCCCTCAGATGTGGAAGCATCCAATAAAACATTCAGAACTTCTTGAATAGATTGCTCCACGTCAACCTGAGTATGAACGAGATCTTCCTCTGTCGTCGCCGATACCACGCCCACGTCCTCCACTGCACCAGGGAGGGGTAGACATATCGGCGAGTCTTCAACCTCACCCTCTATCTCCTCACTCCATGATTTACGAGGCAATATATGTTGTTGTGTAGCAGCAGCATATGAACGCTGCTCCGTTGAAACATCAAACCGCCTTACTTCCGTCGTTTTATCACGTCTTGTAGGGCATTGCGCCGCCATATGGTCATACATCCCACAAAGCCTGCACGTACGCCTTTGTCCTGAGTACGTAACGTACACTTGCGTACGAAAGTCCTCCATAACCACATACGACGGAATAGGGTGCTTGAGGGACATTTTCAGGGAGAAAGACCCCTCCAGCATACCAACCAGAGGACCATCATGCCACCGTCCCATAGTTGCCATATGAACCGTGCCATAGCGTGCAAAAACATTCCTCAAATCACTCTCGTCCGCCTCAAAAGGAACGTTTCGTACCTTGATCCAGGTGTAAAAACGGGAGACGTCGTGAAGGCGAACAGTGACACCAGGATTAACAGTTTTGATCACATCCTGATAAGTGGCAACCATATTTTCGTAAGTACTATTTTGTCTGAATTTGACAAAAAGCCTCGAATTTCCGTTCAAAGAGACACCATAAAGATCTTCATTATTGATACCATATGTATCTCGGAGTATCGGAGTAAGCAGTAGATGTGTATTCTGATTGTTGAACGAGCCTGTCACCAATTGAAGGCAGACGGTGTTGACTCGCCTACGTGTACCTTCCGCCATTGTGAGTGCACTGAGGAAAACTGTGCAGGTGTAGAGATCAGAAGAGTAACCACTACACTGGTCTTGGGTGTAGAGATCAGAAGAGTAACCACTATATTGGTCTTGGGTGTAGAGATCATAAGAGTAACCACTACACTGAGTAACCAGTACACTGGTGTTGGGTGTAGAGATCAGAAGAGTAACCACTACACTGGTCTTGGGTGTAGAGATCAGAAGAGTAACCACTACACTGGTCTTGGGTGTAGAGATCAAAAGAGTAACCACTACACTGGTCTTGGGTGTAGGGATCAGAAGAGTAACCACTACACTGGTCTTGGGTGTAGGGATCAGAAGAGTAACCACTACACTGGTCTTGGGTGTAGGGATCAGAAGAGTAACCACTACACTGGTCTTGGGTGTAGGGATCAGAAGAGTAACCACTACACTGGTCTTGGGTGTAGGGATCAGAAGAGTAACCACTACACTGGTCTTGGGTGTAGGGATCAGAAGAGTAACCACTACACTGGTCTTGGGTGTAGGGATCAGAAGAGTAACCACTACACTGGTCTTGGGTGTAGAGATCAGAAGAGTAACCACTACACTGGTCATGGGTGTAGAGATCAGAAGAGTAACCACTACACTGGTCTTGGGTGTAGAGATCAGAAGAGTAACCACTACACTGGTCTTGGGTGTAGAGATCAGAAGAGTAACCACTACACTCGTCTTGGGTGTAGAGATCAGAAGTACACTGGTCTTGGGTGTAGAGATCACAAGAGAAACTACTACACTCGTCTTGGGTGTAGAGATCAGAAGAGTAACCACTACACTGGTCATGAGTGTAGGGTAGAGATCAGAAGAGTAACCACTACACTGGTCTTGGGTGTAGGGATCAGAAGAGTAACCACTACACTGGTCATGGGTGTAGAGATCAGAAGAGTAACCACTACACTGGTCTTGGGTGTAGGGATCAGAAGAATAACCAGTACACTGGTGTTGGGTGTAGAGATCAGAAGAGTAACCACTACACTGGTCTTGGGTGTAGAGATCAGAAGAGTAACCACTACACTGGTCTTGGGTGTAGAGATCAGAAGAGTAACCACTACACTGGTCTTGGGTGTAGAGATCAGTAACCACTACACTGGTCTTGGGTGTAAGAGTAACCACTACACTGGTCTTGGGTGTAGGGATCAGAAGAGTAACCACTACACTGGTCTTGGGTGTAGGGATCAGAAGAGTAACCACTACACTGGTCTTGGGTGTAGGGATCAGAAGAGTAACCACTACACTGGTCTTGGGTGTAGGGATCAGAAGAGTAACCACTACACTGGTCTTGGGTGTAGGGATCAGAAGAGTAACCACTACACTGGTCTTGGGTGTAGAGATCAGAAGAGTAACCACTACACTGGTCTTGGGTGTAACCACTACACTGGTCTTGGGTGTAGAGATCACAAGAGAAACTACTACATTCGTCTTGGGTGTAGAGATCAGAAGAGTAACCACTACACTGGTGTTGGGTGTAGAGATCACAAGAGAAACTACTACACTCGTCTTGGGTGTAGGAATAAGAAGAGTAACCAGTACATTTGTCTTGGGTGTAGAGATCAGAAGAGTAACCACTACACTGGTCATGGGTGTAGAGATCAGAAGAGTAACCACTACACTGGTCTTGGGTGTAGGGATCAGAAGAGTAACCACTACACTGGTCTTGGGTGTAGGGATCAGAAGAGTAACCACTACACTGGTCTTGGGTGTAGGGATCAGAACTACACTGGTCTTGGGTGTAACCACTACACTGGTCTTGGGTGTAGGGATCAGAAGAGTAACCACTACACTGGTCTTGGGTGTAGGGATCAGAAGAGTAACCACTACACTGGTCTTGGGTGTAGGGATCAGAAGAGTAACCGCTACACTGGTCATGGGTGTAGAGATCAGAAGAGTAACCACTACACTGGTCTTGGGTGTAGAGATCACAAGAGAAACTACTACACTCGTCTTGGGTGTAGGAATAAGAAGAGTAACCAGTACACTGGTGTTGGGTGTAGAGATCAGAAGAATAACCACTACACGTACACTGATGTTGGGTGTAGAGGTGAAGGGATCAGAAGAGTAACCACTACACTGGTCTTGGGTGTAGAGATCACAAGAGAAACTACTACATTCGTCTTGGGTGTAGAGATCAGAAGAGTAACCACTACACTGGTGTTGGGTGTAGAGATCACAAGAGAAACTTCTACACTGGTCATGGGTGTAGAGATCAGAAGAGTAACCACTACACTGGTCATGGGTGTAGAGATCAGAAGAGTAACCACTACACTGGTCATGGGTGTAGAGATCAGAAGAGTAACCACTACACTGGTGTTGGGTGTAGAGATCACAAGAGAAACTACTACACTCGTCTTGGGTGTAGAGATCAGAAGAGTAACCACTACACTGGTCTTGGGTGTAGGGATCAGATGAGTAACCACTACACTCGTCTTGGGTGTAGGAATAAGAAGAGTAACCACTACACTGGTCTTGGGTGTACTGGTGTTGGGGAGATCAGAAGAGTAACTACTACACTGGTCTTGGGTGTAGAGATCAGAAGAGTAACCACTACACTGGTCTTGGGTGTAGAGATCAGAAGAGTAACCACTACACTGGTCTTGGGTGTAGAGATCAGAAGAGTAACCACTACACTGGTCTTGGGTGTAGAGATCAAAAGAGTAACCACTACACTGGTCTTGGGTGTAGGGATCAGAAGAGTAACCACTACACTGGTCTTGGGTGTAGGGATCAGAAGAGTAACCACTACAAGAGTAACCACTACACTGGTCTTGGGTGTAGGGATCAGAAGAGTAACCACTACACTGGTCTTGGGTGTAGGGATCAGAAGAGTAACCACTACACTGGTCTTGGGTGTAGGGATCAGAAGAGTAACCACTACACTGGTCTTGGGTGTAGGGATCAGAAGAGTAACCACTACACTGGTCTTGGGTGTAGGGATCAGAAGAGTAACCACTACACTGGTCTTGGGTGTAGGGATCAGAAGAGTAACCACTACACTGGTCTTGGGTGTAGGGATCAGAAGAGTAACCACTACACTGGTCTTGGGTGTAGAGATCAGAAGAGTAACCACTACACTGGTCTTGGGTGTGGGATGTAGTAGATCAGAAGAGTAACCACTACACTGGTCTTGGGTGTAGAGATCAGAAGAGTAACCACTACACTGGTCTTGGGTGTAGAGATCAGAAGAGTAACCACTACACTGGTCTTGGGTGTAGAGATCAGAAGAGTAACCACTACACTGGTACACTGGTTGGGTGTAGAGATCAGAAGAGTAACCACTACACTGGTCTTGGGTGTAGAGATCAGAAGAGTAACCACTACACTGGTCTTGGGTGTAGAGATCAGAAGAGTAACCACTACACTGGTCTTGGGTGTAGAGATCAGAAGAGTAACCACTACACTGGTCTTGGGTGTAGGGATCAGAAGAGTAACCACTACACTGGTCATGGGTGTAGAGATCAGAAGAGTAACCACTACACTGGTCTTGGGTGAGGGAGATCAGAAGAGTAACCACTACACTGGTCTTGGGTGTAGAGATCAGAAGAGTAACCACTACACTGGTCTTGGGTGTAGGGATCAGAAGAGTAACCACTACACTGGTCTTGGGTGTAGGGATCAGAAGAGTAACCACTACACTGGTCTTGGGTGTAGGGATCAGAAGAGTAACCACTACACTGGTCATGGGTGTAGAGATCAGAAGAGTAACCACTACACTGGTCTTGGGTGTAGAGATCACAAGAGAAACTACTACATTCGTCTTGGGTGGATCAGGAATAACCATACAGAGATCAGAAGAGTAACCACTACACTGGTCTTGGGTGTAGAGATCAGAAGAGTAACCGCTACACTGGTATTGGGTGTAGAGATCAAAAGATCAGAAGAGTAACCAGTACACTGGTGTTGGGTGTAGAGATCAGAAGAGTAACCACTACACTGGTCTTGGGTGTAGAGATCAGAAGAGTAACCACTACACTGGTCTTGGGTGTAGAGATCAGAAGAGTAACCACTACACTGGTCTTGGGTGTAGAGATCAGAAGAGTAACCACTACACTGGTCTTGGGTGTAGAGATCAGAAGAGTAACCACTACACTGGTCATGGGTGTAGAGATCAGAAGAGTAACCAGTACACTGGTGTTGGGTGTAGAGATCAGAAGAGTAACCACTACACTGGTCATGGGTGTAGAGATCAGAAGAATAACCAGTACACTGGTGTTGGGTGTAGAGATCAGAAGAGTAACCAGCACACTAGTGTTGGGTGTAGAGATCAGAAGAGTAACCACTACACTGGTCTTGGGTGTAGGAATAAGAAGAGTAACCAGTACATTTGTCTTGGGTGTAGAGATCAGAAGAGTAACCACTACACTGGTCATGGGGGAAGAGATTATAAGAGTAACCACTACACTGGTCATGGGTGTAGAGATCAGAAGAATAACCAGTACACTGGTCATGGGTGTAGACATCAGAAGGTCTTGGGTGAAGTTATCAGAAGAGTAACCACTACACTGGTCTTGGGTGTAGGGATCAGAAGAGTAACCACTACACTGGTCTTGGGTGTAGAGATCAGAAGAATAACCAGTACACTGGTGTTGGGTGTAGAGATCAGAAGAGCAACCACTACATTGGTATTGGGTGTAGAGATCAAAAGAGTAACCACTACACTGGTCTTGGGTGTAGGGATCAGAAGAGTAACCACTACACTGGTCTTGGGTGTAGGGATCAGAAGAGTAACCACTACACTGGTCTTGGGTGTAGGGATCAGAAGAGTAACCACTACACTGGTCTTGGGTGAGGGAGATCAGAAGAGTAACCACTACACTGGTCTTGGGTGTAGGGATCAGAAGAGTAACCACTACACTGGTCTTGGGTGTAGAGATCAGAAGAGTAACCACTACACTGGTCTTGGGTGTAGGGATCAGAAGAGTAACCACTACACTGGTCTTGGGTGTAGGGATCAGAAGAGTAACCACTACACTGGTCTTGGGTGTAGGGATCAGAAGAGTAACCACTACACTGGTCTTGGGTGTAGGGATCAGAAGAGTAACCACTACACTGGTCTTGGGTGTAGGGATCAGAAGAGTAACCACTACACTGGTCTTGGGTGTAGGGATCAGAAGAGTAACCACTACACTGGTCTTGGGTGTAGGGATCAGAAGAGTAACCACTACACTGGTCTTGGATGTAGGGATCACAGAAGTAACCACTACACTGGTCTTCGGTGTAGGGATCAGAAGAGTAACCACTACACTGGTCTTGGGTGTAGAGATCAAAAGAGAAACTACTACACTCGTCTTGGGTGTAGAGATCAGAAGAGTAACCACTACACTGGTCATGGGTGTAGGGATCAGAAGAGTAACCACTACACTGGTCTTGGGTGTAGGGATCAGAAGAATAACCACTACACTGGTCTTGGGTGTAGGGATCAGAAGTGTACACTGGTCTTGGGTGTAGAGATCAGAAGAGTAACCACTACACTGGTCTTGGGTGTAGAGATCAGAAGAGTAACCACTACACTGGTCTTGGGTGTAGAGATCAGAAGAGTAACAACTACACTGGTCTTGGGTGTAGAGATCAGAAGAGTAACCACTACACTGGTCTTGGGTGTAGAGATCAGAAGAGTAACCACTACACTGGTCTTGGGTGTAGAGATCAGAAGAGTAACCACTACACTGGTCTTGGGTGTAGAGATCAGAAGAGTAACCACTACACTGGTCTTGGGTGTAGAGATCAGAAGAGTAACCACTACACTGGTCTTGGGTGTAGAGATCAGAAGAGTAACCACTACACTGGTCTTGGGTGTAGAGATCAGAAGAGTAACCACTACACTGGTCTTGGGTGTAGAGATCAGAAGAGTAACCACTACACTGGTCTTGGGTGTAGAGATCAGAAGAGTAACCACTACACTGGTCTTGGGTGTAGAGATCAGAAGAGTAACCACTACACTGGTCTTGGGTGTAGGGATCAGAAGAGTAACCACTACACTGGTCTTGGGTGTAGGGATCAGTAACCAGACACTGGTCTTGTGTGTAGGGATCAAAAGAGTAACCACTACACTGGTGTTGGGTGTAGGGATCAGAAGAGTAACCACTACACTGGGTGTAGAGATCAGAAGAGTAACCACTACACTGGTGTAGATCAGAAGAGTAACTACACTAGAGACAGAAGTACACTGGTGTTGGGTGTAGAGATCAGAAGAGTAACCACTACACTGGTCTCGGGTGTAGAGATCAGAAGAGTAACCACTACACTGGTCTTGGGTGTAGAGATCAGAAGAGTAACCACTACACTGGTCTTGGGTGTAGAGATCAGAAGAGTAACCACTACACTGGTCTTGGGTGTAGAGATCAGAAGAGTAAGCACTACACTCGTCATGGGTGGAAAGATCAGAAGAATAACAACTACACTGGTGTAGAGATGGGTGATCAGAAGTGTACACTGGTCTTGGGTGTAGGGATCAGAAGAGTAACCACTACACTGGTCTTGGATGTAGGGATCACAGAAGTAACCACTACACTGGTCTTCGGTGTAGGGATCAGAAGAGTAACCACTACACTGGTCTTGGGTGTAGAGATCAAAAGAGAAACTACTACACTCGTCTTGGGTGTAGAGATCAGAAGAGTAACCACTACACTGGTCATGGGTGTAGGGATCAGAAGAGTAACCACTACACTGGTCTTGGGTGTAGGGATCAGAAGAACAACCAGTACACTGGTGTTGGGTGTAGGGATCAAAAGAGTAACCACTACATTGGTCTTGGGTGTAGGGATCAGAAGAATAACCACTACACTGGTCTTGGGTGTAGGGATCAGAAGAGTAACCACTACACTGGTCTTGGGTGTAGGGATCAGAAGAGTGTACACTGGTCTTGGGTGTAGGGATCAGAAGAGTAACCACTACACTGGTCTTGGGTGTAGGGATCAGAAGAGTAACCACTACACTGGTCTTGGGTGTAGGGATCAGAAGAGTAACCACTACACTGGTCTTGGGTGTAGGGATCAGAAGAGTAACCACTACACTGGTCTTGGGTGTAGGGATCAGAAGAGTAACCACTACACTGGTACACTGGAGTTGGGTGTAGAGATCAGAAGAGTAACCACTACACTGGTCTTGGGTGTAGGGATCAGAAGAGTAACCGCTACACTGGTCATAGGTGTAGAGATCAGAAGAGTAACCACTACACTGGTCTTGGGTGTAGGAATAAGAAGAGTAACCAGTACATTTGTCTTGGGTGTAGAGATCAGAAGAGTAACCACTACACTGGTCTTGGGTGTAGAGATCAGAAGAATAACCAGTACACTGGTGTTGGGTGTAGAGATCAGAAGAGTAACCACTACACTGGTCATGGGTGTAGAGATCAGAAGAATAACCACTACACTGGTCGTGGGTGTAGAGATCAGAAGAATAACCAGTACACTGGTGTTGGGTGTAGAGATCAGAAGAGTAACCACTACACTGGTCTTGGGTGTAGAGATCAGAAGAGTAACCACTACACTGGTCATGGGTGTAGAGATCAGAAGAGTAACCACTACACTGGTCATGGGTGTAGAGATCAGAAGAATAACCAGTACACTGGTGTTGGGTGTAGAGATCAGAAGAATAACCAGTACACTGGCGTTGGGTATAGAGATCAGAAGAGTAACCACTACACTGGTCATGGGTGTAGAGATCAGAAGAATAACCAGTACACTGGTGTTGGGTGTAGAGATCAGAAGAGTAACCACTACACTGGTCATGGGTGTAGAGATCAGAAGAGTAACCACTACACTGGTCTTGGGTGTAGGGATCAGAAGAATAACCAGTACACTGGTGTTGGGTGTAGAGATCAGAAGAGTAACCACTACACTGGTCTTGGGTGTAGAGATCAGAAGAGTAACCACTACACTGGTCTTGGGTGTAGAGATCAGAAGAGTAACCACTACACTGGTCTTGGGTGTAGGGATCAGAAGAGTAACCACTACACTGGTCTTGGGTGTAGGGATCAGAAGAGTAACCACTACACTGGTCTTGGGTGTAGGGATCAGAAGAGTAACCACTACACTGGTCTTGGGTGTAGGGATCAGAAGAGTAACCACTACACTGGTCTTGGGTGTAGGGATCAGAAGAGTAACCACTACACTGGTCTTGGGTGTAGGGATCAGAAGAGTAACCACTACACTGGTCTTGGGTGTAGGGATCAGAAGAGTAACCACTACACTGGTCTTGGGTGTGTAGAAGATCAGAAGAGTAACCAGTACACTGGTGTTGGGTGTAGAGATCAGAAGAGTAACCACTACACTAGTGTTGGGTGTAGAGATCAGAAGAGTAACCACTACACTGGTCTTGGGTGTAGAGATCAGAAGAATAACCAGTACACTGATGATGGGTGTAGAGATCAGAAGAGTAACCACTACACTGGTCTTGGGTGTAGGGATCAGAACAGTAACCACTACACTGGTCATGGGTGTAGAGATCAGAAGAGTAACCACTACACTGGTCTTGGGTGAGGGAGATCAGAAGAGTAACCACTACACTGGTCTTGGGTGTAGGGATCAGAAGAGTAACCACTACACTGGTCTTGGGTGTAGGGATCAGAAGAGTAACCACTACACTGGTCTTGGGTGTAGGGATCAGAAGAGTAACCACTACACTGGTCTTGGGTGTAGGGATCAGAAGAGTAACCACTACACTGGTCTTGGGTGTAGGGATCAGAAGAGTAACCACTACACTGGTCTTGGGTGTAGGGATCAGAAGAGTAACCACTACACTGGTCTTGGGTGTAGAGATCAGAAGAGTAACCACTACACTGGTCTTGGGTGTAGAGATCAGAAGAGTAACTACTACACTCGTCTTGGGTGTAGGGATCAGAAGAGTAACCACTACACTGGTCTGGGTGTAGAGATGGGTGTAGGGATCAGAAGAGTAACCTCTACACTGGTCTTGGGTGTAGTGATCAGAAGAGTAACCACTACACTGGTCTTGGGTGTAGGAATAAGAAGAGTAACCACTACACTGGGTTGGGTGTAGAGATCAAAAGAGTAACCACTACACTGGTCTTGGGTATAGAGATCAAAAGAGTAACCACTACACTGGTCTTGGGTGTAGAGATCAGAAGAGTAATCACTACACTGGTCTTGTGTGTAGGGATCAGAAGAGTAACCACTACACTGGTCTTGGGTGTAGAGATCAGAAGTGTAGAGATCAGAAGAGTAACCACTACACTGGTCTTGGGTGTAGAGATCAGAAGAGTAACCACTACACTGGTCTTGGGTGTAGAGATCAGAAGAGTAATCAGTACACTGGTCTTGGGTGTGATCAGAAGATCAGAAGAGTAACCACTACACTGGTCTTGGGTGTGATCAGAAGAGTAACCATCAGAAGAGTAACCACTACACTGGTCTTGGGTGTAGGGATCAGAAGAGTAACCACTACACTGGTCTTGGGTGTAGAGATCAGAAGAGTAACCACTACACTGGTCTTGGGTGTAGAGATCAGAAGAGTAACCACTACACTGGTCTTGGGTGTAGAGATCAAAAGAGTAACCACTACACTGGTCTTGGGTGTAGGGATCAGAAGAGTAACCACTACACTGGTCTTGGGTGTAGGGATCAGAAGAGTAACCACTACACTGGTCTTGGGTGTAGGGATCAGAAGAGTAACCACTACACTGGTCTTGGGTGTAGGGATCAGAAGAGTAACCACTACACTGGTCTTGGGTGTAGGGATCAGAAGAGTAACCACTACACTGGTCAGAAGAGTAACCACTACACTGGTTATGGGTGTAGAGATCAGAAGAGTAACCACTACACTGGTCTTGGGTGTAGAGATCAGAAGAGTAACCACTACACTGGTCTTGGGTGTAGGGATCAGAAGAGTAACCACTACACTGGTCTTGGGTGTAGGGATCAGAAGAGTAACCACTACACTGGTCATGGGTGTAGAGATCAGAAGAATAACCAGTACACTGGTGTTGGGTGTAGAGATCAGAAGAGTAACCACTACACTGTAACCACTACACTGGTCTTGGGGTGTAGAGTAACCACTACACTGGTCTTGGGTGTAGAGATCAGAAGAGTAACCACTACACTGGTCTTGGGTGTAGAGATCAGAAGAGTAACCACTACACTGGTCTTGGGTGTAGAGATCAGAAGAGTAACCACTACACTGGTCTTGGGTGTAGAGATCAGAAGAGTAACCACTACACTGGTCTTGGGTGTAGAGATCAGAAGAGTAACCACTACACTGGTCTTGGGTGTAGAGATCAGAAGAGTAACCACTACACTGGTCTTGGGTGTAGAGATCAGAAGAGTAACCACTACACTGGTCTTGGGTGTAGGGATCAGAAGAATAACCAGTACACTGGTGTTGGGTGTAGAGATCAGAAGAGTAACCAGTACACTGGTGTTGGGTGTAGAGATCAGAAGAGTAACCACTACACTGGTCATGGGTGTAGGGATCAGAAGAATAACCAGTACACTGGTGTTGGGTGTAGAGATCAGAAGAGTAACCACTACACTGGTCATGGGTGTAGGGATCAGAAGAATAACCAGTACACTGGTGTTGGGTGTAGAGATCAGAAGAGTAACCACTACACTGGTCTTGGGTGTAGAGATCAAAAGAGTAACCACTACACTGGTCTTGGGTGTAGGGATCAGAAGAGTAACCACTACACTGGTCTTGGGTGTAGAGATCAGAAGAGTAACCACTACACTGGTCTTGGGTGTAGAGATCAGAAGAGTAACCACTACACTGGTCTTGGGTGTAGAGATCAGAAGAGTAACCACTACACTGGTGTTGGGTGTAGAGATCAGAAGAGTAACCACTACACTGGTCTTGGGTGTAGAGATCAGAAGAGTAACCACTACACTGGTCTTGGGTGTAGAGATCAAAAGAGTAACCACTACACTGGTCTTGGGTGTAGGGATCAGAAGAGTAACCACTACACTGGTCTTGGGTGTAGGGATCAGAAGAGTAACCACTACACTGGTCTTGGGTGTAGGGATCAGAAGAGTAACCACTACACTGGTCTTGGGTGTAGGGATCAGAAGAGTAACCACTACACTGGTCTTGGGTGTAGGGATCAGAAGAGTAACCACTACACTGGTCTTGGGTGTAGGGATCAGAAGAGTAACCACTACACTGGTCTTGGGTGTAGAGATCAGAAGAGTAACCACTACACTGGTCTTGGGTGTAGAGATCAGAAGAGTAACCACTACACTGGTCTTGGGTGTAGAGATCAGAAGAGTAACCACTACACTGGTCTTGGGTGTAGGGATCAGAAGAGTAACCACTACACTGGTCTTGGGTGTAGAGATCAAAAGAGTAACCACTACACTGGTCTTGGGTGTAGGGATCAGAAGAGTAACCACTACACTGGTCTTGGGTGTAGGGATCAGAAGAGTAACCACTACACTGGTCTTGGGTGTAGGGATCAGAAGAGTAACCACTACACTGGTCTTGGGTGTAGGGATCAGAAGAGTAACCACTACACTGGTCTTGGGTGTAGGGATCAGAAGAATAACCACTACACTGGTGTTGGGTGTAGAGATCAGAAGAGTAACCACTACACTGGTCTTGGGTGTAGAGATCAGAAGAGTAACCACTACACTGGTCTTGGGTGTAGGGATCAGAAGAGTAACCACTACAGTAACCACTGCACTGGTCATGGGTGTAGATATCAGAAGAGTAACCACTACACTGGTCATGGGTGCAGAGATCAGAAGAGTAACCACTACACTGGTCTTGGGTGTAGAGATCAGAAGAGTAACCACTACACTGGTCTTGATTGTAGGGATCAGAAGAGTAACCAGTACATTTGTCTTGGGTGTAGAGATCAGAAGAATAACCACTACACTGGTCTACACTGGTCATGGGTGTAGAGATGGGTGTAGTAGATCAGAAGAGTAACCACTACACTGGTCGTGGGTGTAGATATCACAAGAGTAACCACTACACTGGTCTTGGGTGTAGAGATCAGAAGAGTAACCACTACACTGGTCTTGGGTGTAGGGATCAGAAGAGTAACCACTACACTGGTCTTGGGTGTAGAGATCAGAAGAGTAACCACTACACTGGTCTTGGGTGTAGGGATCAGAAGAGTAACCACTACACTGGTCTTGGGTGTAGTGATCAGAAGAATAACAACTACACTGGTCTTGGGTGTAGAGATCAGAAGAGTAACCACTACACTGGTCTTGGGTGTAGAGATCAGAAGAATAACCACTACACTGGTCTTGGGTGTAGAGATCAGAAGAGTAACCACTACACTGGTCTTGGGTGTAGAGATCAAAAGAGTAACCACTACACTGGTCTTGGGTGTAGGGATCAGAAGAGTAACCACTACACTGGTCTTGGGTGTAGGGATCAGAAGAGTAACCACTACACTGGTCTTGGGTGTAGGGATCAGAAGAGTAACCACTACACTGGTCTTGGGTGTAGGGATCAGAAGAGTAACCACTACACTGGTCTTGGGTGTAGAGATCAGAAGAGTAACCACTACACTGGTCTTGGGTG
>NW_027198998.1:0-12500 GCF_038502225.1 Cherax quadricarinatus
TCCGGTGAAAACCAGGAAAGGAACGAGAACAAGGAGAGAGAATTTAGTGTCAAGGGACCAAGACTCTTCAACACCCTCATTATATACACTTCATAGATAGAGTTGCTAACACTCTTAGGTGTCTTCAAGAGAAAACTGGGCAATTTCCGTGAGTTCCTGATCAGCCGGGCTATGATGCACGTGTTGGACTGCAGGACCCTGGTAACAAAAGTCTGATAGATCAGGCAGACAATCAGGAACCCTGAGACCACAGGCACAGGAAACCTACAGGTGCCGGGGATCGAACCCCGATCCCTTAGGATGTGAGCCGAGGATTTCACCGACCACACAACACTCTCATACTCTGGACGATATTTAAAAACAACTGAGTCATACCATAAGTGTAACATAACACAGAAACACCTTCCAACACCTGCAGGAAAACACTGGAGGATAATATCCGTGAGCCAATCCCTTCCTATTTACGATTTCCATTTTCTGTAAATCCCGTTTTCTGTAAAGTGTGTGTGTGTATGTGTGTGTGTGTGTGTGTGTGTGTGTGTGTGTGTGTGTGTGTGTGTGTGAAAGTGTGTGTGAAAGTGTGTGAAAGTGTGTGTGAAAGTGTGTGTGTGTGTATGTGTGAGAAAGTGTGTGTGTGTGTGTGTGTGTGTGTGTGTGTGTGTGTGTGTGTGAAAGTGTGTGTATGTGAGAGTGTGTTTATGTGAAAGTGTGTGTGTACTCACCTAGTTGAGGTTGCAGGGGTCGAGTCCGAGCTCCTGGCCCGGCCTCTTCACTGATCACTACTAGGTCACTCTCCCTGAACCGTGAGATTTATCATACCTCTGCTTAAAGCTATGTATGGATCCTGCCTCCACTACATCGCTTCCCAAACTATTCCACTTCCTGACTACTCTGTGGCAGAAGAAATACTTCCTAACATCCCTGTGATTCATCTGTGTCTTCAACTTACAACTGTGTCCCCTTGTTACTGTGTCCAATCTCTGGAACATCCTGTCTTTGTCCACCTTGTCAATTCCTCTCAGTATTTTATATGTCGTTATCATGTCCCCCCTATCTCTCCTGTCCTCCAGTGTCGTCAGGTTGATTTCCCTTAACCTCTCCTCGTAGGACATACCTCTTAGCTCTGGGACTAGTCTTGTTGCAAACCTTTGCACTTTCTCTAGTTTCTTTACGTGCTTGGCTAGGTGTGGGTTCCAAACTGGTGCCGCATACTCCAATATGGGCCTAACGTACACGGTATACAGGGTCCTGAACGATTCCTTATTAAGATGTCGGAATGCTGTTCTGAGGTTTGCTAGGCGCCCATATGCTGCAGCAGTTATTTGGTTGATGTGCTCTTCACGAGATGTGCCTGGTGTTATACTCACCCCAAGATCTTTTTCCTTGAGTGAGGTTTGTAGTCTCTGGCCCCCTAGACTGTACTCCGTCTGCGGTCTTCTTTGCCCTTCCCCAATCTTCATGACTTTGCACTTGGTGGGATTGAACTCCAGGAGCCAATTGCTGGACCAGGTCTGCAGTCTGTCCAGATCCCTTTGTAGTTCTGCCTGGTCTTCGATCGAGTGAATTCTTCTCATCAACTTCACGTCATCTGCAAACAGGGACACCTCAGAGTCTATTCCTTCCGTCATGTTGTTCACAAATACCAGAAACAGCACTGGTCCTAGGACTGACCCCTGTGGGACCCCGCTGGTCACAGGTGCCCACTCTGACACCTCGCCACGTACCATGACTCGCTGCTGTCTTCCTGACAAGTATTCCCTGATCCATTGTAGTGCCTTCCCTGTTATCCCTGCTTGGTCCTCCAGTTTTTGCACCAATCTCTTGTGTGGAACTGTGTCAAACGCCTTCTTGCAGTCCAAGAATATGCAATCCACCCACCCCTCTCTCTCTTGTTGTCTCCTTTTTTAAAGATTGGGACTACATTTGCTGTCTTCCATGTGTGTGTACTCACCTAGTTGAGGTTGCAGGGGTCGAGTGTGTGTGTGTGTGTGTGTGTGTAAATGTTTTCACAGTATATATATATATATATATATATATATATATATATATATATATATATATATATATATATATATATATATATATATATATATATGTAATATAATATGAAAACATTTAGACCTCCAGCTGAGGTCCTCTTCAGGGGAAGACTCTTTTACGTGCATTGATGCTGTTAAAGAGGGGTTCTTGATCCAAAGAACTGGAACCACGCCTCCCTTTCCTTGGATCGAACCTGACTGCTCTCTTCCCTCTCCCCCTCCTCACACACAATTTTTCTCCCTCCCCGGGGGGGGGCGCCGTGTGGCCCCCACGGGTTTAGCGCTCCCCCCCTCCCCACGAACGCCATGAATAATTAAGGCAAAGTTGATTTAAAAGCTAATTAACGCTGGTTAACGAGGCTGTTGAGGCAATAATGTCCGTCTGAGAGCAACAATCACACGGGTGATTGTTACGTACATTAACAATTACCACTTAGAAACAATCACTGCTTATTTCCAAGCTTATTTGAAAACAATCACAGCGTAGGAACCACGGGATTCAGTTTAGCGCCTTAATTTACCAAAGGGAACATCCGGGATCAATCCTGGAAAGGGTGGATACAATGGGCATGTTACCTTATACCTGCTGTCACTGTTCACCTAGCAGTAAGTAGGTACCTGGGTGTTAGTCACTGTTCACCTAGCAGTAAGTAGGTACCTGGGTGTTAGTCACTGTTCACCTAGCAGTAAGTAGGTACCTGGGTGTTAATCACCTTACATCTGCTGTCACTGTTCACCTAGCAGTAAGTAGGTACCTGGGTGTTAGTCACCTTACACCTGCTGTCACTGTTCACCTAGCAGTAAGTAGGTACCTGGGTGTTAGTCACCTTACACCTGCTGTCACTGTTCACCTAGCAGTAAGTAGGTACCTTGCTGTTAGTCACCTTAGTGTGTGTGTGTGTGTGTGTGTGTGTGTGTGTGTGTGTGTGTGTGTGTGTGTGTGTGTGTGTGTGTGTGTGTGTGTATGTGTGTGTGTGTGTGTGTGTGTGTGTGTGTGTGTGTGTGTGTGTGTGTGTGTGTGTGTGTGTGTGTGTGTGTGTGTGTGTGTGTGTGTGTATGTGTGTGTGTGTGTGTGTGTGTGTGTGTGTGTGTGTGTGTGTGTGTGTGTGTGTGTGTGTGTGTGTGTGTGTGTGTGTGTGTGTGTGTGTATGTGTGTGTGTGTGTGTGTGTGTGTGTGTGTGTGTGTGTGTGTGTGTGTGTGTGTGTGTGTGTGTGTGTGTGTGTGTGTGTGTGTGTGTGTGTGTGTGTGTGTGTGTGTGTGTGTGTGTGTGTGTGTGTGTGTGTGTGTGTGTGTGTGTGTGTGTGTGTGTGTGTGTGTGTGTGTGTGTGTGTGTGTGTGTGTGTGTGTGTGTGTGTGTGTGTGTGTGTGTGTGTGTGTGTGTGTGTGTGTGTGTGTGTGTGTGTGTGTGTGTGTGTGTGTGTGTGTGTGTGTGTGTGTGTGTGTGTGTGTGTGTGTGTGTGTGTGTGTGTGTGTGTGTGTGTGTGTGTGTGTGTGTGTGTGTGTGTGTGTGTGTGTGTGTGTGTGTGTGTGTGTGTGTGTGTGTGTGTGTGTGTGTGTGTGTGTGTGTGTGTGTGTGTGTGTGTGTGTGTGTGTGTGTGTGTGTGTGTGTGTGTGTGTGTGTGTGTGTGTGTGTGTGTGTGTGTGTGTGTGTGTGTGTGTGTGTGTGTGTGTGTGTGTGTGTGTGTGTGTGTGTGTGTGTGTGTGTGTGTGTGTGTGTGTGTGTGTGTGTGTGTGTGTGTGTGTGTGTGTGTGTGTGTGTGTGTGTGTGTGTGTGTGTGTGTGTGTGTGTGTGTGTGTGTGTGTGTGTGTGTGTGTGTGTGTGTGTGTGTGTGTGTGTGTGTGTGTGTGTGTGTGTGTGTGTGTGTGTGTGTGTGTGTGTGTGTGTGTGTGTGTGTGTGTGTGTGTGTGTGTGTGTGTGTGTGTGTGTGTACTCACCTAATTGTGGTTGCAGGGGTCGATTCATAGCTCCTGGCCCCGCCTCTTCACTGGTCGCTACTAGGTCCACTCTCTCCCTGCTCCATGAGCTTTATCATACCTCTTCTTAAAGCTATGTATGGATCCTGCCTCCACTACATCACTCTCCAGACTATTCCACTTCCTGACAACTCTATGACTGAAGAAATACTTCCTAACATCCCTGTGACTCATCTGAGTCTTCAACTTCCGGTTGTGACCCCTTGTTGCTGTGTCACATCTCTGGAACATCCTGTCTCTATCTTGCCAATTCCTCTCAGTATTTTATATGTCGTTATCATGTCCCCCCTATCCCTCCTGTCCTCCAGTGTCGTCAGGTCGATTTCCCTTAACCTCTCCTCGTAGGACATACCCCTTAGCTCCGGGACTAGTCTTGTTGCAAACCTTTGCACTTTCTCTAATTTCTTGACGTGCTTGACCAGGTGTGGGTTCCAAACTGGTGCTGCATACTCCATACTGAGGTATCGGAACGCTATTCTCAGGTTTGCCAGGCGCCCATATGCTGCAGCAGTTATCTGGTTGATGTGCGCCTCAGGTCTGTCTCTCTCTCTCTCTCTCTCTCTTACTCTTTCTCTCTCTCTCTCTCTCTCTCTCTGTCGCTCTCTTTACACAGGGTTTGACAAGGTTAGGTTAAGGATTCCTAACTTTATTAACAAGCTAAGAGCTGTTACCTACATCAACTCATTTAAAAGCATTTTTGTATTGTTATGAAACATACAACTAGTGAACAGGATGAATTGGAGTCATCTGTGGGCCAGCTGTGGGCCAGCTGTGGGCCAGCTGTGGGCCAGCATTTTCATTTGATCAATTAACTTTATCTGGTTGACATCGTAATGCTGTATGAATGTGTTCCATACTCGAGTCATCCTGGGGATAAATGATCTCAGATGGAGTGATGTTCCGGAGAAGGGTACAACCAGAGTGAAGCTGCTGGCTGCCCGTCTTGTGGTATAGAAGCTTGCTTCACTCTGTTCTCGAAGTAGATCCAAGTGTGGTATTTTGACAATATTGGCCTTGTACATAACAGTAAGGCCACACACATCCCTCCTGTGTTGAAGGCTCTGCTGAAATGACAGATCTATCCAGGCGAGAGATGAGACGTCTTGCTCTGTTCTCTACTCTGTCAAGCAGTCGCAGATGAGAGAGGGGGGGGGGCAGGCAAACCAAGAAAGTGGAGCATACTCAAGGTGTGAGCGTACTTGTGCCTTGTACAGGATCTTGCAACCCCTACTGTCAAGCAGATGCGAGATACGGCGAAGTGCTGTAAGCTTCCTGGCTGCCTTGTTTGCAAGATTTACAACGTGGTTCTTCATGGTCAGTTTGGAGTCAAATTTCGCTCTGTCTCTCTCTTTTTCTCTTTCCTTCTCTGTCTATCTGTCTGTCTCTCTGTCTCTGTCTTCTCTCTCTCTCTCTCACTCTTAGGAATGGTATTCAAAATCCCATTCCTCACAATATCCTTCACTCCTCACCATTACCCCTACCAATCACCCACTCTTCCCTCACCATCACTCGCCCCCTACTCCCTTCACAATCACCCCCACTCCTCACCACCTCCCTCCCCCATGGTACGAGATAGTGTCGTCACCTCAAACTTGCTTCCCAAGTTATGAGGGACTTGAGAGAACTTAGTGAAGTTAGAACCCTACTTTTACACACATAACGGAGTTGGTGTCTTCAAGGCTGTCTAATGAACCAACAAGACAGCTTCACACGCCACGTTCAGAGAGCGTTGAAAACTTAACGTTCAGTGTTTCCTGTGATTGCTGACCTGGTTAAGACGGTTTGAGTGTTTTACCAGCACACTCCTGGCCGTCTTCAAGAGGGAACAACTTCAAGTTACTTCCTGATCAGTCAGGCTGTGGTGCATACCCTGCAGGTACAGTGATCTTACGAATATGCATGTATATATATATATATATATATATATATATATATATATATATATATATATATATATATATATATATATATATATATATATATATATATATATAAATTTGCCCTATGGCATTATGAGCAATCCTACGATTTTGTATAGCACTGTTGCTTAAGGCTGTGCACAATAGAGTTCACTAAATCTCACTTTCAAGGATCACAACAGTGCCACTATCACATCTGCAAAGAAAATGATAGGATGGATAATGAGAACGTTCAAAACGAGAGATGCCAAGCCAATGATGATCCTTTTCAAATCACTTGTTCTCTCTAGGCTGGAATACTGCTGTACATTAACATCTCCATTCAAAGCAGGTGAAATTGCAGATCTAGAGAGTGTACAGAGATCCTTTACTGCACGTATAAGTTCTGTCAAGCACCTTAACTACTGGGAACGCTTGGAAGCACTTGACTTGTACTCGTTGGAACGCAGGAGGGAGAGATATATCATAATCTACACTTGGAAAATCTTGGTGGGAATGGTCCCAAATCTGCACACAGAAATCACTCCCTACGAAAGTAAAAGACTGGGCAGGCGATGCAAAATACCCACAATTAAAAGTAGGGGCGCCATTGGTACACTAAGAGAAAACACCATAAGTATATATATATGTCGTGCCGAATAGGTAAAACTTGCGATTTTGGTTTAAATAGCAATGCTCTTCTTGCCGAATAAGGCAAGCGAAAATTTGTGTATGCAATAATTTCGCAAAAATCATTCTGAACCTAATGAAAAAAATATATTTCATTGTGTTTGTTTATTATTAAATTATTGTAAACTTATCTAAAATATATTTAGTTGGATTAGGCTAAATTAAATTGCGCTTGTTATAATAAGGTTAGGTAAGTTTTCTAAGGTTCTTTTGGTACAAAATTATTAATTTTTACATTAACATAAATAAAAAAAATATATATCTTTAAACGTATAAGAGAAAATTTTAGAAAGGACTTAATTTTAAATGAGATCTTGCTAATTGATCAGTTTTACCTATTCGGCACGACAATATATATAATATATATATATATATATATATATATATAGACATTTTGATGGAGACTGGTAGACATTTTGAAGGAGACTGGTAGACATTTTGATGGAGACTGGTAGACATTTTGATGGAGACTGGTAGACATTTTGATGGAGACTGGTAGACATTTTGAAGGAGACTGGTAGACATTTTGATGGAGATTGGTAGACATTTTGATGGAGATTGGTAGACATTTTGATGGAGATTGGTAGACATTTTGATGGAGACTGGTAGACATTTTGATGGAGACTGGTAGACATTTTGATGGAGACTGGTAGACATTTTGATGGAGACTGGTAGACATTTTGATGGAGATTGGTAGACAATGGAGACTGTAGACATTTTGAAGGAGACTGGTAGACATTTTGATGGAGACTGGTAGACATTTTGAAGGAGACTGGTAGACATTTTGATGGAGACTGGTAGACATTTTGAAGGAGACTGGTAGACATTTTGAAGGAGACTGGTAGACATTTTGATGGAGACTGGTAGACATTTTGATGGAGACTGGTAGACATTTTGAAGGAGACTGGTAGACATTTTGATGGAGACTGGTAGACATTTTGAAGGAGACTGGTAGACATTTTGATGGAGACTGGTAGACATTTTGAAGGAGACTGGTAGACATTTTGAAGGAGACTGGTAGACATTTTGATGGAGACTGGTAGACATGATGGAGACTGGTAGACATGGAGACTGGTAGACATGATGGAGACTGGTAGACAAGAAGGAGACTGGTAGACATGATTGGTAGACATGAAGGAGACTGGTAGACATTTTGATGGTGACTGGTAGACATTTTGATGGAGACTGGTAGACATTTTGATGGAGACTGGTAGACATTTTGATGGAGACTGGTAGACATTTTGATGGAGACTGGTAGACATTTAGAAGGAGACTGGTACACATTTTGATGGAGACTGGTAGACATTTTGATGGAGACTGGTAGACATTTACCTGGAGTGTGCCTGGAGTGTACCTGGAGTGTACCTGTACCTGGAGTGTGCCTGGAGTGTGCCTGGAGTGTACCTGGAGTGTACCTGGAGTGTACCTGGAGTGTTCCTGGAGTGTACCTGGAGTATGCCTGGAGTGGACTTGAAGTGTACCTGGAGTGTACCTGGAGTGTACCTGGAGTGTACCTGGAGTGTACCTGGAGTGTACCTGGAGTGTACCTGGAGTGTACCTGGAGTGTACCTGGAGTGTGCCTGGAGTGTGCCTGGAGTGTACCTGGAGTGTACCTGGAGTGTACCTGGAGTGTACCTGGAGTGTACCTGGAGTGTACCTGGAGTGTACCTGGAGTGTACCTGGAGTGTACCTGGAGTGTACCTGGAGTGTACCTGGAGTGTACCCGGAGTGTACCTGGAGTGTACCTGGAGTGTACCTGGAGTGTACCTGGAGTGTACCCGGAGTGTACCCGGAGTGTACCTGGAGTGTACCTGGAGTGTACCTGGAGTGTGCCTTGAGTGTACCTGGAGTGTACCTGGAGTGTACCTGGAGAGTACCTGGAGTGTACCTGGAGTGTACCTGGAGTGTACCTGGAGTGTACCTGGAGTCTACCTGGAGTGTACCTGGAGTGTACCTGGAGTGTACCTGGAGAATAGCTGGAGTGTACCTGGAGTGTACCTGGAGTTTAGCTGGAGTGTACCTGGAGTGTACCTGGAGTGTACCTGGAGTGTACCTGGAGTGTACCTGGAGTGTACCTGGAGTGTACCTGGAGTGTACCTGGAGTGTACCTGGAGTGTACCTGGAGTGTACCTGGAGTTGACCTGGAGTGTACCTGGAGTGTACCTGGAGTTGACCTGGAGTTGACCTGGAGTGTACCTGGAGTGTACCTGGAGTGTACCTGGAGTTGACCTGGAGTGTACCTGGAGTGTACCTGGAGTGTACCTGGAGTGTACCTGGAGTGTACCTGGAGTGTACCTGGAGTGTACCTGGAGTGTACCTGGGGTGTGCCTGGACCTGGAGTCTACCTGGAGTGTACCTGGAGTGTACCTGGAGTGTACCTGGAGTGTACCTGGAGTGTGCCTGGAGTGTACCTGGAGTTTACCTGGAGTGTACCTGGAGTGTACCTGGAGTGTACCTGGAGTGTACCTGGAGTGTACCTTGAGTGTACCCGGAGTGTACGTGGAGTGTACCCGGTGTACCTGGAGTGTACCTGGAGTGTACCTGGAGTGTACCTGGAGTGTACCTGGAGTGTACCTGGACCTGGAGTGTACCTGGAGTGTACCTGGAGTGTACCTGGAGTGTACCTGGAGTGTACCTGGAGTGTACCTGGAGTGTACCTGGAGTGTACCTGGACCTGGAGTGTACCTGGAGTGTACCTGGAGTGTACCTGGAGTGTACCTGGAGTGTACCTGGAGTGTACCTGGAGTGTACCTGGAGTGTACCTGGAGTGTACCTGGAGTGTACCTGGAGTGTACCTGGAGTGTACCTGGAGTGTACCTGGAGTGTACCTGGAGTGTACCTGGAGTGTACCTGGAGTGTACCTGGAGTGTACCTGGAGTGTACCTGGAGTGTACCTGGAGTGTACCTGGACCTGGAGTGTACCTGGAGTGTACCTGGAGTGTACCTGGAGTGTACCTGGAGTGTGGAGTGTACCTGGAGTGTACCTGGTAGTGTACCTGGAGTGTACCTGGAGTGTACCTGGAGTGTACCTGGAGTGTACCTGGAGTGTACCTGGAGTGTACCTGGAGTGTACCTGGAGTGTACCTGGAGTGTACCTACCTGGAGTGTACCTGGAGTGTACCTGGAGTGTACCTGGAGTGTACCTGTGAGTGTACCTGGAGTGTACCTGGAGTGTACCTGGAGTGTACCTGGAGTACCTACCTGGAGTGTACCTGGAGTGTACCTGGAGTGTACCTGGAGTGTACCTGGAGTGTACCTGGAGTGTACCTGGAGTGTACCTGGAGTGTACCTGGAGTGTACCTGGAGTGTACCTGGAGTGTACCTGGAGTGTACCTGGAGTGTACCTGGAGTGTACCTGGAGTGTACCTGGAGTGTGTACCTGGAGTGTACCTGGAGTGTACCTGGAGTGTACCTGGAGTGTACCTGGAGTGTACCTGGAGTGTACCTGGAGTGTACCTGGAGTGTACCTGGAGTGTACCTGGAGTGGAGTACCTGGAGTGTACCTGGAGTGTACCTGGTGTGTACCTGGAGTGTACCTGGAGTATACCTGGAGTACCTGGAGTGTACCTGGAGTGTACCTGGAGTGTACCTGGAGTGTACCTGGAGTGTACCTGGAGTGGAGTACCTGGAGTGTACCTGGAGTGTACCTGGAGTGTACCTGGAGTGTACCTGGAGTGTACCTGGAGTGTACCTGGAGTGTACCTGGAGTGTACCTGGAGTGTACCTGGAGTGTACCTGGAGTGTACCTGGAGTGTACCTGGAGTGTACCTGGAGTGTACCTGGAGTGTACCTGGAGTGTACCTGGAGTGTACCTGGAGTGTACCTGGAGTATACCTGGAGTGTACCTGGAGTGTACCTGGAGTGTACCTGGAGTGTACCTGGAGTGTACCTGGAGTGTACCTGGAGTGTACCTGGAGTGTACCTGGAGTGTACCTGGAGTATACCTGGAGTGTACCTGGAGTGTACCTGGAGTGTACCTGGAGTGTACCTGGAGTGTACCTGGAGTATACCTGGAGTATACCTGGAGTATACCTGGAGTGTAGCTTGAGTGTAGCTTGAGTGTAGCTTGAGTGTAGCTTGAGTGTACCTGGAGTATACCTGGAGTATACCTGGAGTGTAGCTTGAGTGTAGCTTGAGTGTAGCTTGAGTGTAGCTTGAGTGTAGCTTGAGTGTAGCTTGAGTGTACCTGTAGACAGCCTGTACTGTCTGCACAGACAGCCCATGCTGTCTGCCAGCTTAGTTCATATTTCGCGCCACTCAAGTGCTGCCATCTATAGGCCTTGCCACTTCAGTATGCCCAGACTTGCCTCGCTCTCACTCACACAGCGGCCTGGCATCAAGACACAAGTACTCCCAGCTCTCTCTCGTGGGCATGGCCCTGCCCGGGCCATGGGCACAAACACACAAGCCTGTGTAACCCACCACTACTTAACAATAAACTAAGAAGCCTCCGAAGAAGTATATCATTTAACTACCCGCTCTACAGCTACCAAACAAGCCCTTTATATTGGTACCAGCGGTGGTCGCAGCGTTGTGTTTACCCTGGAGAGAGGAAGGAGAGGTATGAAGTCACCTTCACTTCATCACCCTACACAAGAAGCATCCGTCTCTCAACGAGTTATCCTGATGTCGTGTCTGCACGTTTGAGCATCCAGACACAGGTACAAGCAGGATCCAGCCGAAATTTATCGAAATTCTCCGAGAATTGTGAGTGGCGTCCCAGTGACCACGCTACGTCCCACGCTGTTTCTCAAGTCACGTGTTCAGCGTCACTTGTATGTTGCTGTTGTTGTTCAGCTCAGCACAGCTGTTTCAGCAAGCCAGAGGTGAGTTTTGTGGTGATTTCTGCGTCCAGTGTGAGCTTCTCCACGTGTTTGTGGGTGGGGGAGGAGAGGAGAGGAAGTGGCTGTTCCTCACCTTGCCCATGCTCGCCCGTACACTCACGCTCCTCGCCACCACACTACCATACACCACTCACAACTGCCCACTCCCTCTGCTGTGTTTTCTGCTGTTTTTCGTATGAATTCATTGCCAGTGCTGTGTATCCGAGTGCCCGAGGCCACTCGAAGCTACGTGGATTACGACGTCACGTGGGTGTGGCCGATGTCACGTAGACCTACAAAGCCACGTGAGTTACCAGATGTCCCAGGCCTCATGCTGTGGTCTGCTGCCCGCATCACATCGACGCCACCCACGATGCTGCCCGACTTCATGACGTCACGATGTCTGCTGACGTCACCTCACGATGTCTGCTGACGTCACCTCACGATGTCTGCTGACGTCACCTCACGATGTCTGCTGACGTCACCTCGAGATGTCTGCTGACGTCACCTCACGATGTCTGCTGACGTCACCTCACGATGTCTGCCTGACGTCACCTCGAGATGACTGCTGACGTCACGATGTCTGCTGACGTCACCTCACGATGTCTGCCTGACGTCACCTCGAGATGTCTGTTGACGTCACTGCTGCTGACGTCACCTTGCGACATCACGCCTGACATCACATGATGTCACATCGAGTGTTCTAGTAATTATTTCAGTATTGTCGAGAAGATTGAGAGAAAATATATGTCGTGTGTTAATTAATTCCTCTCAGTCAGTGTTCTCACATTTTAGTATGTCTTAGTCAGTTTTATGCGCAGAAAAGCATCATTTGCTAGTTAAGCCATGTTGTACCGTATGTACAGCGGTGTGTTTTTAAAGTTTTCCGTGTGTCCAGTGAGGTCTGTGGTCAGACCCTTGAGTTGTACCACTAAGTCACCCGTGACCAGTGTGTTTGACAGCTGATTTCTCAGCCCTGAGCGTATGAGCCCCCTTGTACAGAAAGCTTTTATGCTCGTCGCTCGTGATGTTCTGTAGAATCGTACCTGCTACGATTCCCATCGAGATTTGTTTC